>NW_028227257.1:21187500-21302500 GCF_978045245.1 Mus caroli | reverse complement strand
AACTGAAACAAATCAGGAATTCTGTAAAATCATTAGTTCGTCTAAACAATATTATTTTATGAAAGTTCTACAGGAAATTTGCCCAGTAGAGTGGGCTGTCTCCCAAGAGGCAACCATACCAGACTACAGGCAGTGAGGGTCTCCCACACCCAATCACATACGACAGATATGTGACAAACTTGAGAAGGCACAGCAGTAGCAAGAAGCAACCCCCAGGGCTGAAGCCCAGGGGCTATGCCTTTCTGAGGTATAACCATTGAAGCTGTGCAAACCAGTGGACAGTCTCCAGGAAGCTCCCTTCTTGCCCACAACAGTTTCTCCTGCATGGCATCGGCCACCATACCACACCTCCACACTGTGTACACGTATCCACCGAGGCTGATGCTCTTGGAGCATCCGGCAGAACCCTGCTTCCCAATGCAGAGCATCCGCCTTCATCAGTGGGCGCACCTCAAATTCCCCACTGAGGATCTTGGAGCCACCAGCTCCAAAATCACATGGCCCTGGCCTGCCATCTCTAACTCTGCTGAGAATTCATCTGGGATAACAACAGCAAACAGAAGGCCTGCCGGCCCCTCCTGGGGATCCTCCAGGTTCCCCTGTCCCAGGCTGGCTTGGGCTGGTAACTAACTTCTGCTCCTGCAGAAAATGAAAATGGGTTTTCCCAAATGCAGAGCTAGGAGAACATCAAACTGAGAGGCCTGGGGGAGCACAGCCTGGGAGCACAACCTGGGAAGCAGAATCTGAGGAACCACAGCCTTGGGGAGCACAGCCTGGGGAGCACAGCCTGGGGGAGCACAGCCTGAGGAGCACAGCCCAGGGAGCAGAATCTGGGGAACCACAGCCTTGGGGAGCACAGCCTGGGAGCACAGCCTGGGGGAGCACAGCCTGAGGAGCACAGCCCAGGGAGCAGAATCTGGGGAACCACAGCCTTGGGGAGCACAGCCTGGGGGAGCACAGCCCAGGGAACCACAACCCAGGGGAGCACAGCCTGGGGAGCACAGCCTGGGGGATCAAGTTGATTACTCCAGAAACAATCGCGCACACATTTACGATCTCTAAATGTTACCACTCCAGGCAGGCATCCTAACATGGCTTCCAGGATGTTTTCACTTTTTTATTTTTTATTATTGTCAAAACAGCACATATGTAGCAGTGAGCACCCAGAACCTGCACTTTCGCAAACCCAAGGAGTGAAAGTTACTTGTGTTCCTACCATTCGGCTCATGGTCTAGAATATATCCTAACCTGGCTGTTCATTGTGCCTCTTTAATTAAAATCCAGAATTCCTTGGTTCCTGGAGCCCCTTTCTCCTGCTTGACACATGGGCCCATCCCTGCACTGATGGTTACACTTCTACAATATCGTGTTTAATGTCTACCTCCTATTTCATGGTATCAAAGTAGGGTCACTTCTCCCAAGTGTGTCCCCTGCTGTAGGATTCAGTGGTCCTGTTAGCTTATTGTTTGTGGTAAATGTGTCTGTGCAAGTTTTGCTTTTGTTCCCTGCCCCCGGAATGAATACATGAAGCCTGTTACTGCCCAAAAGAAAAGTCTGCGTTGATCTTAAACTCATGACCCCCCTGCCTCAGCACCTCAATCACAGGTGTGTACCGTGTGTCCTGCTCATTTGCTTTTGTTGACCCCCTTTCCTGACCTTCCTAGGCGACCTGTGTTCCTGTGACCTCTGTCAGATGCTCACTTTCCAGTTTCAGTGCATCATATATCTCTTGTGGCCACTCTGGTGCTTCTCCAGGCTGGGAGGCTGCAGAGGGCTGAGTGGGAGGGAGAGGAAGTATGAAGGACAGATAACGTGGCCACACCGTTCCATCTGCAGGTGGAGTACCTGGAGGATGTCATAAACTACCTCGTACCCACACTAGTGCTGCCCAAGATCAATGGTAAGAATAAGAAGCTGTGGAGAAAGCAATGGGTTTCAATCCCAGGCCAGAAATGTGGGGCTACCTGCCTGCAGGTCCTGGTTCCTGGCCAGGGTCGCGAGGGCAGAGGATGGGCCCCTCCAATGACCTCAAATGACAAAAGGAACTCACGTGCCTTGGGTTCAGACTCCGCCCCCATCGCTTACATCATTTCCACCCACCTGACAACCGTCTGTGTGGTGGGGGCTGTTGAGTGACTTTTTCGGGGTGGTGTAAAGTAACATCTACACCCCCCCCATTGGGATTCACACCAGCAGCTGCGAGACTGGCCCACCCAAGTTCATCTTCACGGGAAAGATGGGTCTCCGAGGAGTTCCTCAGGGATGACCCCAACCAACCCCGCTTACTAACGTCTCCTCTGCCCTTGCCCACTGGCCTCAGTTTCACCTGGAGCGCAGGAGTTGCTGCCCCAGTTACAGCCTGTTCCCAGCTTCATCTGCAACACAGAGAGGCTCCCCAAGGACCTCTGGTCCGTGCTCCATCTGTGTAGCTCCAGGTTTCACTCAGGGGTGGTCAAAACCAGTAATGTATACCCTCAGAAGGGGAGAGGCTCACAGAGATCCTTCATGTGGCCTTGGGGGCTGATGGAGGACAAGGAGGCAGGGCACAGACAATCACAGCAGGCTTCCTTCCTGGCACCAACCTGTGCTGGCCCCTGTTTCACTCCCCTCTCTGTTGTCTCACACCACAGAGAGGCTGCGTAGAGGCTTCCCTCTCCCTTTGCCTGCTGGGATCCAGTTCAGCGACTTCACATTTTACCCCTACCAGGTAAGTCCTTGAGGTCTCTGGTCACCAAGCATCCCATGAGGACAGCAACCCAGTGCTCGATGCTAAGCCTCATCTGTACCACACTCTGCATGGAGCTCTGCCTATTCTCACAACATCCTTAGGACACAGAGGAGCTGGGGCTTAGAAAGCCTGCCTGGCATTAAGTGAAGTCCACAGTCTAAGCCAGGCTCCTCGCTTCTTACACCATCAATGCTCGTTCCCACAAACGTGGACTCTCCAGTCGGACACACGGTTCTTTTTAGGTGCGAGTGTTTAAGTGCCTAATGTTAGATTTGATTACAAAGCAGCTGTAGAGAAAGAGAAGGCAGAAGGAAAGAGAGGCTTGGTCTGATCTGAGGCAGGGCCATGTTCATTCATAGCTAGGGGGCATCTTTGTCACCCACACGTGCAGAGAGCCAAAATGCCTATAAGAGAAGATGGGACTCTTCTTGCTATTATATGCTTATATGCTATAAGATGGGCCTCTTCTGGGGTGGAAATGACTTCTATAGTCTGCAAGGGAAGCTGGGAAGTGTAGTCTTTCAGCAGAAAATTATCACCGGGTGCGTGGTGTATGCCACAGATGCACCAAGCATCAGTCTGGACCCATTTAGATACACAGTTCTCTCTGAACATGTCCTGCAGATGTGTGACAGCCTGTGGTTTGCATATGCCTTCCTCTGAGTTTCCAGGCTCCTGGGCTCCTGGGACCTTTCCCTCAAGTGTTTCATTCTCCCTGTCTTGCTGTCCCCTCCCCCTCCCTGCACAGCAGCAAGCCCTGCCTCCCTCCCCAGCCATCTACGCCCCCCCCCCCATATGACTGGCATTCTTGGTCACTCTCAGCAGTTACCTCTATGCTTTGGGGCCACCAGCCTTCCTCTGTGCTGTGCATGTTGGGGCCCCTCCCTTCCTCAGTGTCTGCACCCCAAGTCCCTTTGTCCCTACACATCACAAGAAGCCATAACTCCACAGTGAAACCCTTGTCCAGTCCTGAGTTCCTACCTCGGTTGGCAGCTTGCCTTCCTGACATATGGTCACTGACAAGAAAGGTCCTTGTCACCAAGTTCCTTGCTCTAATGCAGCGGTTCTCAACCTGTGGGTTGAGTAACCCTTCTACAGGGGCCACAAACCAGATATGTTGCGTATCAGATATCTATATTATGATTCACAACAGAAGCAAAATTACAGTTATGAAGTAGCAATGAAAATAATGTGTGGTTGGGGAGTCACCACGACGTGGAGAGCTGTACTAAAGGGTCGCAGCATCAGGAAGGCTGAGAACCACAGCTCTAATGCCTGGTGTCAATCAATCCCAGTTCTTTAGACCAGGGGGGCTGCTGAAGATGACACTGGAAAACAGGTGATATAGATCAGAGAAATCTGCCCCCCAGCCTCCCAGAATCTCTGTTCTTAAATTTTATCAAGGTCACCCTTAAAAAAAAATCCCACCCAACCTTCCCTGCACCCCCTCCAGCAAGATTTAATTTCTTCTCTTAGAAACAGAGTGAAGAGCACTCCGGGTAGGGAGTAATTTTTCAGCCTTGATTGGAACCAGGTCTCCTGAGCTGCCGCAAGGCAGAATGACACACAGAGGCCCCCAAGGCAGGCCTGCCCGGGAAGCTGATGACAGGTTCTCCAGGTGTCACTGCTGTCACCCTAGGGCCTGCCTCCTGCCTTTCTCAAGCAGGCCTCCCCCATCCCCATCATAGCCAAGCCCCCAAGTTTCCTTTTTAAAAAGATGTGTGGTGTGTGTGTGTGTGTGTGTGTGTGTGTGTGTGTGTGTGTGTGCACACGCGCGCGCGAATGCGTGTGGAGGCGGAAGGTGACCTGTTTTCACCCGGCACCCTCCACCTTCTATTTTGAGACAGAGTTTTCCAGACAGGATCCCTTCTTTAAAAATCCAACCCAGCCGCAAAGGTGCATTTCCGCTAACGGTGCCCGTTTCTCCCTAGAATTTCCTGTTGCTTGAAGCGGATTTACACCTTATCTGAGATATCACCTTGGACCCTGGGCCAGGAAGCTCTGCAGCTGCTCCCATCACACTCACCGGCTGTCCTGCTCCAGGAATCCTTTAGTCTTTGGCCCTGACCTGTAGCCTCCTGCTTGCTTCCCCATGCCGAAGCTGAGGGGAAAGCAGGAGATCTGTGTACCGGGCCCTGTGCCTCTTTCAGAGCAGCCCCTCCAGCATCCGCATTTCCGCTGGAGGGGCAACATTACTTTGGGCTTTACAAGAACACCCATTTTTCCCCCTGTAGATTCTGTGTGCCGGTGTGGCTTTTGTCCATTCATTAATGCACTCACTGGCGGCAGTCAGCGTGGTCTGCAGCTCATGCACTCTTGCGTCCTGAACACCTACGTTAGCGCAATCTCCCGCTGTTCCAACTGTCCTTGGGGGTTTCTTAATCGGAAGGGATGAGGTGGGCCTTCTAGGGTCCTGCAGTTTTGAGAGGTGATGGGTCTACTGGACTGTTTGTGGGGCGTGCCTGTACAGCCTATTGTCTTCCTGTGGCCAACGTTCCTCACTACCACGTGGTGGCGCTGTTGAACACCTGACCCAAAAAGCTGATGGTCCCTGTCATTGTGCCTCAGCAAGAAACAGACCAGGATATGCAGCACTAACTTAGTGTAATTAGCACACCTCATGATCCCCAGGCCCTGGTGTGGAAGACATCAGTTCCAGGCTCTCCAAGACTGGTGTTGGATCTCACTGAGGGCTTTGGGCTGTGTCCTTCCTCAAGACGTCTGGTGAGACTGCCCAAGACTGTTAGATGGGTTTTGCAGGGATCAAGTGGGCCCCGAGGCCTCTCTGGGCTGGGGTCTCATTCAGGCCTCAGTGCACTCTGTCTCCCTCATTCTGTGACTCATGTAGGTATTTCAGATTGTGTCACAGCCAACCACAAGCCCACCTATAGCAAAGCTGGGGTTCCTACACATCTTCCCTCAGCCCATGAGCCTCCACTTCCTTCCAGATGTCAGAGCTGTCTGGGGAGTTTCAGCATGTATAAGGTAGATTTTCTGCATTCCGTTGCCTAGGTCACACACTGATTAAAAGGCACCAAGGCTGAGGAAACAAAACTTCTTCTTCTCATTTGTCAGCCAGGAAGGTGCACCTATTTCTATTTGTGGAGGCTAGTGGAGGACCCGGCTTAGGACCAGAGGGCATCCAGAGGGAATGAAAGGGAGAGAGTAATGGAAATGAGAGATGAGGCTGATCTGCTCTCAAAAGCTATGGGAAGCCCTTGGAGGGTTTTGAGCACAAGAAGGACACTTCCGGGGCTGCAGAGATGGCTCAGCCACTGAGAATGCTCGCTGCTCTTGCAGAGGACCAAAATTCGGTTCCCATGAGGTAGCTCACATCCTTCAGCAACTGTGGCTGCAGGCGATTGGATGCCCTCCTCGGACCTTTGTGGGTACCTGCATGCATGTGCAAATGCCCCAATACAGACTTACACATCTTTTTTTTTTTTTTCAAGACACGATCCAACTCATTTTTGTAAGTCTATCCTGGGATGCTCTCTAGGAACATCTGCTGCACATAGAGAAAGGGCCCTCCACCCCCGTACCCTCTCTCCCATCATTTTTGTGATTCATTAACTTTCTGGCCACTTTCCAGCACACATGACAACCCCGCTCTGCCCTCTGAAAAACAAAGTCACTTCTGGGCCCTAAATGGACAGGCAGAGCCACAGTTCCTCCCCCAAAACATCCCCTCTCTACTGTTCAGAAAAGACAGCACCATGGGGTCTGGTTTGGGGCGTGTGTGGCTGTCTGAGCCATTTCTCCTCCAGGTGGGGCCTCCTGCTGAAACCAGTGTACCCTAAGTTCCTCTCAGGGTTCAGAAGGCTTTAAAGTTAAATGGCAATGTGGCCGAGCTCCCCTGTGATAGACCAAAGGACGCCAGACTGCACGCTTTGCTTGGGCAAGTGTTATGGCATGTATGAGGGTTAATGCTATCAACCTCATTTGATTAATAAACACTTAGGACATGAGTAGAGTGCATCTCGGGGTGTCTTCAGAACAGATCAGATTTCGGGAGCTCTGAGGGATGGCTAAATCTCCTAATGGACTCAGACTGTGACCATGCGGGGAGGTAGTGGAGGTTGAAGACCAGGCCTGCCTGAAGGAGGCAGGTCTCTGGATGTCTCTGGGGCTGTTTCTCTGGCCCTTCCTACAGTCACCTTTCTCTGCTTGCTGTCCACTGTGACGTCAGTGTCTTGGTTCCACCACACTGTCTCTGTCATGGGGGAAGTGACACCTCTGAAGCCATGGGCCAGTTTAAATCACACACCACTCGCCCCTTCAGATGTTTGTCTCATGGATGTCACCTCATGATCCCAAACCAGGACAGTAAAACATAATGTCACAAAGTTGTTTTTAAATTAGACAGTAGGAAGGATTGCCCACTGTAGGATGACTGCACGCTCCCACTCCGAGCAGCTCACCTGTGGGGCAAGGCACTATCTGCTGATTGTTTTTTTAAGAAGAACCAGTGAGTTTATTCAAATTGTTTACAGGGATGTGAGTTTGGAGTTACTTATGGGAGCAAGAATGACTCGAGCAGCTGCATGAGCAGACACCTACCCCAGCGTGGGTGACAACTCTGTCTGTGGAGCTCTCGGTACAAGTTGCAGGCAGCTCTACCAGGTGGAGAGTCTCCACCCCACAGCAGTTGTTAGTCTCCACCCCACAGCAGTTGTTACTGTTTATACAACCTCATGCAGGCGTCTTCTGAATCTCCTAAGTTTCAGGAACTTCCTAAGATTTGTAAACTTTACTTTGTGAGTGTTAACTGAACCCTCTCCTAGCACTAGAGAGAATGTTTCAACTGGAAAGAAATTATGACACAAAAGTAAGTCATACTGTCCTCAAACTCCCTGTGTAGCTTGAGGATGGCTTTAAATTCCCTAGTGCCAGGATCACAAGAGTTCCCCACTTTGCCTAACTTACTTCACTCCTTTTTAGGACAAAATAATATTATATTGTATGAATATACCCTTTTATATAATCATTCAAATAACTTGATAATTTGTATGTTTTTCTTTTTTTTAATTAGGTATTTTCTTCATTTACATTTCCAATGCTATCCCAAAAGTCCCCCATGTCCTCTCCCCTGAATTTTTTAAATATTTATTTCATGTATGTGAGCACACCGTTGCTGTCTTCAGACACACCAGAAGAGGGCACTTGATCCCATTACAGATGGTTGTGAGCCACCATGTGGTTGCTGAGAATTGAACTCATGACCTCTGGAAGAGTGGGAAGTGCTCTTAACCACTGAGCCATCTCTCCAGCCCCGTCTGCTGATTTATGACAGATGGGGAGAGACACCCTGAGGGGAGAGAGGGTGAGGTGGGCCACAGAAGACCAGCCCCTGGCTTGTTATTTTGCCATATCTCATTGGTGGCGTGAGCGGGACAGCCCTGACTCTTCATTCCATTTGACCTTCTCGGCAATGCCCACAGTAGACGGGGTACTTCATGTTCTTCAAGAGTCTCCAGAAAGGTTGTGAGGCCTGGGCTCAGCTCAATGTTCAAAGCCCTAGCCATGGAATTCCTGGATCTCATTTCACACACCAACCCAGTGTTCCACCCCCAACCCCAGGATGTGTGACTTTACAAATGTCACTTGGTTCTTGAGTCCTCTTTTGTCTTTGGAAACAGGAGGTAAAACCCTGACCTCGGTTTCTGCTGAGGTTGCTGGGAGGAGCCTTTGTTACCCCTGATAAGCTCGATGGACAGGATTAAGAACATGAGCTATGATCCCAGGCACCTTGGGTTCAAATCGCAGCTCTGCCACTTGCCAACTGTGTGACCTCAAGAAGTTCATTTCATTCCCTGGTCTTGAGTTCTCTCAGCCACCATGCCAGAAGCTGAGTTTTCACCCCACTACCAGAACCTCCGCTCATCACAGCCTGTCACACAAGGTACCCAAAAAATATATCTTTAAATGACTTTGGAGTTGATCCCACATCTGAGTGACCCAAAGCCACTGTGTGTATGGTGTGTGTGGGGGTGGGGGTGGGGGGTCTCAGTAGTGCCTGGGCTCAGGAATTGCTGCTCACATGTGACAGTGTGGTCCTTCTCCTGCTCCAGGCTCAGTTTCCTGCCCCGCTAAAAAGTAAGGACTCTCTTAATTCAGGGAAGGAACTCTGTGTGGACAAATGTTAAACAACCTGTTCTTGCTGGGAAATTTCCGGGAGGCCATTGCTGGAGATTGAGGGATGATGGCTTCCCTTCCACCATGAGGGCTGTGTGCCCACCAGTGTAATAAGCCAATTGAAGCCGAATCAAGAATACAAAGGCAGGTTTATTGAGAGACAGTGCTTGGGAGGGTTCACCTACCTTACAGGTGGAGGTCAATGATGACACAGGGTGAAGCAAGGGAGTTTTATAGAGCTTAGGCAAGGAGTGATGACGTGTCCGCTAGGAGCTGGGATTGTGCCCATAAAAGCTGAGCCCCCGGGTGGGTGCTCTTGGGTGGGTTGCCAAAAACACAGAGGTGAGGGGTGACGAAGCATTAGCCCAGAGCATGCAAGTGGGTGGCGTTTCCCAGTTGGTGCGGAGGTGAGCGGGGGTTCCAACCAAACACCCTAGCCTCTTTGGGTACAGGAGCACCGATTGAGATCTGGCTATTTCCTGCTGAGGAGGGACAGCCTGGGGTGGGAGAGATGGGAATCAGTGGGCTTGTGCAAAAGTATGGGTGCAGAGCACCTGGTTGACAATTACTTGGGAAACGTCACAAGTCTGTTCCTGGAGAAAGCCAAGGAGGTAAGCTGCTAGGAGAAAAAAATGGCTTCTTACCACCAGCCCTATGAATGCGGCTTGCCACGTGAAGGGTGGAGACTGCCAGAAAGGGCAGAACGGAGGTGTGCCTTGTGCGTTGGCGGAGTTCTTCAGACAATTGGTGGAGCGATTCAGATTAGTTTCTACCAGGCCAGATTCGTCGTCATAGCAACAGCACTCTTCTCCTAAGAAGGTGCCTCCCACATCTGCCTCAAGGAGGTCCAGTGCTCTTCAGTTCTGCATGGTAACCGGGGCTACGGGAGCGATCTGACGCTGGAGGGAGGCAAACGGGCTGCTGAGTTGTTGATAGCCTTTTGGAGACAGACAGTCAGAAAGCCTTCTGGTCTCATGGCTTAAGCCGATCGGTTGCTATTGTGGGGGCCACAGTAGCAATGCCTGCCAGTGCTGCAGTGGGGACAGTAAGAAAGGAAAACTGTGACTATTTCAGCCTTTCCATAAAGTGTTAGGTCTGGTCTCAGCATCAGCAGGCTACACGGAGGGGAGGGATCACCAGGAGACAAGTTTTTTGAAATAGAGCCATTGCACCAGGAGCACAGCCCTGGGGGTGCCCACACAGATACCAAAATTGTGTCAGTGGTATTGCAAAGGGGGCAGAGTTCTGAGTAGCAGAAAAGGAATTGGGTGTCCAGGGAGGCTTGGAAGAGGGGTCCATCTTGTATGATGCTGGTTGGGGGTAAGGAGGGTCAGCCCTTGACATCATACAGGGTCTAAGCAAGGGCACTATGATCAGAGCAGGGTGACCCAGAGCAGCACAGAGAACACAGTTGCTATGGTTGGATGGAGGCTTTAGTGAGGTTAAGGAGGGTTGTTCCCTCCTGGATGAGACCCAGCTAGGAGAAACGCCTTTTTTTTTTTAACCTGAAATCAAGAGGAATCTCCCAAGTGTGATTGGAGGAACTCTTCCCGCTGTTGTATGGCCTTGGTGAGGTTTGAGAGGCTCTGGAGGTCAGAGGGCAGGGTCTGACCAGATTTCTCTCCAGATTTCTTTTTTTTTTTTTTTTTTGTTTTTTTCGAGACAGGGTTTCTCTGTGTAGCCCTGGCTGTCCTGGCACTCACTTTGTAGACCAGGCTGGCCTCGAACTCAGAAATCCGCCTGCCTCTGCCTCCCGAGTGCTGGGACTAAAGGCGTGCGCCACCACGCCCGGCTCTCTCCAGATTTCTAATTGTTCACGTGAGTGTGCAGACTTGTCCATTTGATAGACCTTGCCTATTACTGCCTGTGCCCACCAGGGATGGTAGATATCAATGCAGTGTCATACTGTATTGGGGAACATCGAACTAGTCTGGTGGCTTGTTCTTGACCATGTTAGTCACCAACAGTAGTTTTGTTTGCATCATCTTAGGAGGTTTCCTTTACAAGAGCCCCATGGGCAGCCTCCATAATCCTTTAGTGAAACAGGCCTTGTCTGTTTGGTCATAGGTAAAGCAAAAGCATAGGGTAATTGTATCCCTCTGTGCATTTAAAAAGGGGTACCGGGATGGAGATGACATCTCGGCATCCCTTAGGGGAACAGCTGGCCTGGTCCTCGAAGTCACTGTGGGTCTCACCAACTCCATTGATCCAAGTATCCCAAACATGGAAGCGCCAGCGGTATGTTGGAGCTCACACAGCCTCACCTAGCCGGGTGAGGACCGAGATGACTATAAGCAGAAAGGCAACCTGGCAGGGGTCTTAGTGCCTGGCACAGGGACAACAAAGAAGGAACTGACCCAGGAAGAGAAAGAGGCAAAGGTGAATCTGTTAAGAGGGAACGCAGCCAGGCCTGACCATTCGGACCTGTCCTTGGGGATCTCTGCAGAACCTGAGCGTGGTGGGTCCCCAGCTCTCAGGTGAACCATCTATCTTGGGCTGGGGACTTCTTGAGACGAGATAGATAGATGGTACCAACACTGATATCCCTGGAGTTTCCCGGTCAAGGGGCTGGTGAGGATCACAGTGTAGGGTCCTGTATTAGTCAGGGTTCTCTAGGGTCACAGAACGTATGGGAAGTCTCTTTATAGTAAAGGGATTTGTTGTTGACTTACAATCGGTTGTCCAACTCCCCAACAATGGTCACCAGCAGCTGTGGATGGAAGTCCAAGGATCTAGGAACTACTCAGTCCCACATGCCAAGCAGGCAAGAAGAGAGAGCGAATCTTCCTTCTTCCAATGTCCTTATGTAGGTGTGGCAGCAGAAGGTGTGGACCAGATTAAAGGTGTGTGTCACCACGCCCGAATCTGGGACTTGCTTTGTCCCAGATGACCTTGAACACAGAGATCTCCCTGTCTTAATCCTCTGGGATTCATAGCCACTATGCCTTAAGATCTCCATGCCAGGATCCAGGTCAGAAACTTGTATCTTTCATCCTCCAAATTAGGATCACAGCCTTCCAATTCTGGATTGTAGTTCATTCCAGATATAGTCAAGTTGATAACCAGGAATAGCCACTACAGGTCCCATCCTCCAGGGCTCTAAAGACTTAGAAGATAATTGTTTGAGAAGTGCCTGGTTGAGCTGGAGAGGTGGCTCAGCCATTCGTTAAAGGCTAGGCTTTAAGGAGGAATGGCCTTCTGTAAAGGAACTCAAAAGGGTCCCGAGGTCTGTAGGAGAGTTTGGAGTGGCTTGAGAGGAGGGAGGAGGGAGTAACGAGAAGGAAGGAGGGAGGTCCAGGACAATCTGAGCTTGAGGGAAAGCTTGGTGAGTTGTTTGATGAGAATATCGGCTCTCTCTACCTTTCCCAACAATGGGGGGGGGCAATACAAAATATGGAGTTTCTAAGAGATGGTCAAGGCTTCATAAATGAACTCAATGACCTTAGAAATGAAGGCTGGACTGTTGTCTGTTTGGAAGGTCCATGGCATGCTGGACAGAGGAACGATGTGTTCCGGGAACCTCTGGGCCCCCATATCCACTGTTTCCCTGGAGATGGGGAATGCCTCAATCCACTGTACCAATAAAGGTTAGGAGATAGCAGAGGTTTTGTGAGTGGGAATGTGTGTGAAGTCAATTTGCCAGTCTTTGCCCGGTTGGTGTCCTCTGAGCTAGTGCAGTGTCTGATGAATCTGGAGATCCCCCTGCAGGTTGGTCTTGACACCCATCTGGCAGGAAGCTTGGGCCTGTAAAATATAGACTTTAAGGTCGGTGGGATAGAAAGGGGGCTCTGGAAACTGGAACTGGCCCTTAGGACCAGTGCGTAGGCTCTAGTGGATGTCAGAGATGGCAGAAGGCACCTGTTTCTAGGGAAGAATAAGACAGTTATTTAGGTAAAGCCACCCATCTTTTGCTTGTGTGGTCCCTTTGCCAAGGACTTGTTTCTTCCCCTGGCCAGGGTTTGTAGGAGGATATCAGGAAGAGGATGTGCCCTGTGGGTTTGGAGGAGCTGGAAGCCAACCCCCTGGCTGCTGAATCAGTCCTGCCATTACCCAGAGCTACAGGTCTGTGGAGCCCCCAGCAGTGAATTACGGCCACCTCTGCAGGGACTTGGAGGGCCTCCAAGAACTTGACTATAAGGGCACCACTGACAACAACAATGCCCTGTTGACCGAGGACTGGGTTTTAGACTCAGCATTGCCTATTTCCAAGTCTGTGTCGGTAACTAGAAGACTGTGACACAGCTTCCCCAATGATAGCCTGGGGTTGAACAGTAGGGTGTAGAGGGTAGCCCTGGAAAGAACTTCTAAGAATCCAAAGGCTCCCTGGAACAAAGACTGTCTTTGTTCTGAAAGAACAGACTTGCCCTGGCACAGCTGTGGCTTGGCAGGGGATCCCAGGGGTCTAAAACCCCAAAGAGGCACCCGGTGCCTCTTGGGCAGCAGCTGGAAAAGGTGAATAAAAAATTGATTGTGTCAGGCAGAGAGAGAAAGAGTCCCCACTTGGCTGGGGGACTCAACCCACCAGGCTGGGGGCTCAGCTCCTCCCAGGTTCTTGGCACCAAGATAATAGTTTTTTTTTTCCACTGGGGCAGTAGGCCAGTTCACACTGAGTGGTTTGAATAGGCTTGACCCCTGGGAAGTGGCACTATTAGGAAGTATGGCCTTGTTGGAGAAACTGTGAAGGCAAGCTTTGAGATGTCCTAGTGCTCAAACTCCACCCAGTGTAGAAGAGAGTCCTCTCCTGCTTGCAGAAGACAGTCTCCTTCTGAATCCCTTCACATCAAGATGTAGAGCTCTCAGCTCCTCCAGCCCCACATCTGCCTGTATGCTCTCATGCTTCCTGCCATGCTGATAATGGACTGAACCTCCGAACCCCAATCAAATCTTTTCTTTTATAAGAATTGCCTTGGCCACGTTGTCTCTTCACAGCAATGATTTGGTCCTAAGACCAATCCTAAGACATTGGTATCAGGTGTGGGGTATTGCTGTGATAGGCCATACCATGTTTTTGTTTGGAATATGGATTTTGGGACTTTGGATTTAGAAAGCAGTGGAATGCTTCAAGTGGGGCTTAATGGGCTGTCCTAGTAGGAATATGGAAGGCATCGGTGCTGAGAGTGATTTGAACTTTGGGGGCCTGGCTCAAGAGGTTTCAGAGGAGAGAAATTTTAGTATGATGTGGATGCTTTTTGCCTTCTTCTGGAGAGTCTGGCTGAGTAAAGAGATTAATTGCATTGAGAAAGGAGATCTCAAAAAACCTACCATAGACTCTGTCCTGTGGTTCATTCTTTTGAAGAAACTTTTGATAAAGTGTAGCAAGCTGAGAAAGGAAAAATGCAAAATATATGGTTGAAAGATTAAAGGGGCACCAGGAATTGTAATGGAGCTAAGTCCTGTGTCCAAGGATATTAGGTGGAATTAAGGAACTTTGGGACAAGATCCCACCTAGATAAGCTTATTGTTTATGTGTTTGAAGCTGAACGAGAGATGGTTATATCATGGTAGGCATTATTATTACCTGGTTTTTGTTTTCATTGGAATGTAAGGAGATATGATTATGTGACAACTTGACAAGTGATGGATTGTGATGGCTATTCTCAGTTGTCAACTTGACTGTATCTGGAATGAACTACAATCCAGAACTTATAAAGATCTTGTGAAAAAGGTAAAGAAAGGCTCAGGTTCCTGCATGGTGGTATACACCTCCAATCCCAGCAGTCAGGAGAGAAGAGACATGCAGATCTCTGAGTTCAAGGTTAGCTTACAGAGAAATGTCCAGGATGGCAAAGCTTAAGCATTGAAGGGATTGGAAAATAGAAAGCTGGTGATGATGTAATAGAACTGGTGGACCATAGTCTAGCCTAAGAAAGCAGCAGAACTCAGCAGTTTGGGTAATGTAGCTCTGACTTTAGAGTCAAGAATTGAATGGGTTACTAAGAAAGTTGATTCTGGCTAGTTGGATATATATATATATATATATATATATATATATATATATATATATATATCAGATGAAGAGACAAGCATCACTGAGGTGAAATCTTCTGGGAAGTGTTTTCTGAGAGCACAAAGAAGCTGTGTTCCAGAGATAGATATTGTGCTGACAGCCATACTTAGTGATATGTAAAAGTCACCCAGGTGGTACTGGTTTTAAAGGCATGAAGGAGTCATGGATAGCAGCTAAGGCTTGGTACTGTGAGAGGCCAGGAAAGGCCACTGGTGAAGATGCAGCCTCAGTTACATGACCCAGGACTAAATGGGTCATGCAAAAAAGCTGAGTCTTGGAACCATAAAGAGATCCTCTGAGAGGCTATTGGTGAAGCCTAGTTGCAGTGGAAGACCCCAGCATACTGGAGATGCCAGTATCATGGGATGATCACCAAGAACAGCAACAGCAGTGGAGTGGATCAACCTGAGCTACAGAGGGCAGAGCTGGAGAAGTGATTCAAGCACTTTGGAGGATCCCAGAAAATCATGTGTAGATCCAAGACATTGGAACAAGAAGCTGTATAGTTGAAGTTACCTTGGAGACCCCAAGATGTTAAAGATAACAGATCTGTGGTACACCTGCCAAGGAAAGCTACTAACAAGAAGTAGAACTAGCCCAAACGAAAGAACTGTGTTGCAGTCAACAAAGATGAAAGGAGTTGGAGATCTGAAGACTGTCTGTCATCAGACATAGAGATGCAAAGTTTGGAGTTTGCCCAGCTGGTTTTCTCTCTTGGTTTGGTCCAGTATTTCCTCACTATGATGTTTTGGAATGGTAATGTATATCCTATGATTTTTGGAAGTATATGATCTGCTTTTTTAATCTTTATTTTATAGGGAATAACAGTTAAGAGATTGCGTGAATCTCAGAAGAGAGTTTGAACTTTGAGCTTTTAAACATTGTTGTGATTGTGATAGATTGTGGGGACTTTTGAAGTTGAACTGAATGTATTTTGCATTATGTTATGGCTAGGTATGGCCCCCATAGACTCATGTGTTTGAACAAGCCTATTGGAGGTCAGGGAGTGAAATGTGGTGGTTTGAATATGTTTGGCCCATGGGAAGTGGCACTATTAGGAGGTGTGCCCTTGTTGGAATAGTTGTGTCTTTGTTGGAGGAAGTATGTCACAGTGTAGGTAGGCTTTGAGATTTCCAAGTGCTCAAGCTTCACCCAGTGTGAAAGAGAGTCCCTCTCTTGGCTGCTTGCAGAAGACAGTCTCCTTCTGGATGCCTTCAGATCAAGATGTGGAGCTCTCAGCTCCTCCGGCACCATGTCTGCTTGCCTGCTGCCATGCTTCCTGCCATGATAACGGACTGAACCTCTGAAACTATAAGCCAGCCCCAATTAAATGTTTTTTTTTTTATAAGAGTTGCCTTGGTCATGGTGTCTCTTCACAGCAATGAAACCCTAACTAAGACACAAGTCAAATCAAGCATATAAAAGCATGTTTATTGAGAGATAGCTCTCAGGAGGATTCACCTATCTCACAGGAGGAGGTCAGTGAAGTCTTAAAGCAGGGGAGTTTTATAGAGCTTAGACTCTAAGGTCTCACCAGCATCACCACCAGCATCAGCACCAGTATCAGCATCAGAGTCATCTGCTCCCTAATGTCTCTGATGAATCTTGGGGCATTAGCAGGGACCTACGCCAGAAAGGGCGTGGGTAGGGTAGGAAATTCAGACCTGGAGCAATAGACCCTGACTGGCAGCTCTGAGGTCCAAAGGTCATTGCTGTGGGAATTTCCCATTCCTGCAAACAACTCCTGGCTGGGAACACCCTCAAACCACCTAAAATAGGAAAAACAAATTCCCATCCCCACAGTACTGGCTGGATTTGTGTGTCAACTTGACACAGGCTAGAGTTAGCACAGAGAAAAGAGCTTCAGTTGGGGAAGTGCCTCCATGAGATCCAGATGTAAGGCATTTTCTCAGTTGTTGATCAAGGGAGGAGGACCCATTGTGGGTGGTACCATCCCTGGGCTGGTAGTCCTGGGTTCTATAAGAAAAAAGCTGAGCAAGCCAGGGGAAGCAAGCCAGTAAGGAACATCCCTCCATGGCCTCTGCATTAGCTCCTGCTTCCTGACCTGCTTGAGTTCCAGTCTTGACTTCCTTTGGTGGTGAAAAGCAATGTGGAAAGTGTAAGCTGAATAAACCCTTTCCTCCCCAACTTGCTTCTTGGTCATGATGTTTTGTGCAGGAATAGAAACCCTGACTGAGACACCCACCAAGTCTCCAGTCTCCAAACCATCCCTCTCTGCCCTCAAATCTGCAAGCCTAGAAGAGTCTCCCATTCAATGCCAGCAATTCACAGGGGGAACTGAGGCCTGAAGGGAAGAGGCAGCCCAAGGAAATGAAGAAGGAGCTGAACATAGCAGGAACATGCCACTCTGGCCAGGTTCAAGGGAAGCAGAGGCACCCTGAGGACCCTGGATGTGTGTATGAGCTCTGTTCTTCTCCCAAGCCTCTATCCCTGTCTTCTTATCCTAGTGCCTGGCCTTAGTATGTCATCTCCTCAAACAGGCTTTCCTTGACCAGCGTATGGGGATGGAACCCCACAGGACCTGCTGGTGGCTATGAGCTACATCAGTTACCCACCAGAGATTAAAGTACACACCCTAGAGGGCTGAGCGGGTATAGGAAGGAGCATGGGCTTAACCAACGAGGGTCTGGCATATGATGACCTCAACAGACACAGCTTCCTTCTAATCCCCACCAATGCTTAGCTGTAGCCACACAGTAAAAGACATACCTGGAAATAACCAGGCTTGAGGACCCAGGGACAAAGGCCTCCACAACCCTCTGTCCCCGTGACAAGGACAACATGGTACATGGAGCAGGTAGTCCTGTGGGGTGGCCTGTGCTGCATATGCACACGGTACCCCAGTGCCTCCAGTCCTTCCTGTGTGTCACACCATTATTCCCTCCACATTCAGTCTGATGAAGTTACTGAGGTGCCCCAAGTTCATGGGAAGTGAACAGGCTCCATCTTTAATTTTTTGATATTTTTTATACATATAGTTATTTTTCCTGTATCTATGTCTTGTGCACCATCTGTGTGTGGTATCTGAGGATGCCAGCAAAGGGCACTGGATCCCCTGGGACTGGTGTGAACAGATGACTGTGAGCTGCCATGTGGGTGCTGGGATTTGAACCCAGTCCTCTGGAAGAGCAGCCAGTGCTCTTAAACCACTGAGCCATCTCTCCAGCCCCAGCCTTCACTTTTGATGAAGAGGACCGAAGAATCTGCAACCATGTTTCTAAGTGACCTCTGTTACCACAAAGCAGAATGTGGTTAATGTCAGGCTGGGAAAGACGTGCAAGGGAATCTGGGATCTCAGGGAAACACGGGAGTGGTCAGGGAAGGATTCCCGGAGCCAAGGGTGGAACAAAGTTTGAAATTACTGGAAATTATGGGCAAAAGCTGAAAACACAGGCCCATCCCTACTGTAAATCTTGTTTTCTGCTATGGAATTTTATTATCTTTACTTACTACAAACATACAAATCTCCAGGACCACATCTCAGTGCCCAGTAAGCTACAGAGTTACATGTCCTGTGTGTGCTGAGAGATCAGTCTACCACACAGTTAGATCTTGAGCCCCAAATACCCACAATCCTCCCTCCTAAGCAGAGACAGCCCTCCATAACTTCTTGACAATTTTGACTTTGACCAAAGGCATAGAACCCTTCAATAGTGTCATTAGGAATGGCAAGTCCCACTTATTCCTGCAGTTTTGTCACCAAACCAGACCCAGATGCTGCCCTCTGCCTCTTGGAAGCTGATCCTTGGGAGATGAGAGCTGGTAGGTGAGATTTATTCAGGTTTATTCAAGGGCTGGCAACCTGGATAGTCCAGGGAGCTCTAACCCTCAAAGCTTCAACATGCTCAACACAAAGAGGTTTCACAGGGAGAGAACAGACTAGACGGTGGGCAGGAAGGCAACCCATTTCTCTCAGTCTTCATGGCCCTGGGTGTGAGTCACTTTTATTTTCCTCTTACTTTCTGGCTGTCTTCAGTTTGGCCTCACACGCATGGGTGCTTTGTTCATGCCTTAGTACTATTCCACAGAGCCTCTGCCTCCTGCGTGCGTTCGTTTTACATGCTTAGGGCTTTTCCGTGTCAGCCCTCGGGGCAGTTCAGGGGAGTTGTGTTAGTTTATACTCAGGAGGAAAGGCTAAAGAGGACAGGCACTGCATGCTCTGGTGTAGTGTGAGGGTCCCTGAGGCTCTCTATTCTGTAAACCTTAGAATGCTTATCGGGCAACATCTTTATCACAAGCTGCATTTAGAATCCTGGCACTGGAAAAGTAGAAAGGGCTTGAAGAGGATCAAGAGTTCAAGACCAACCTGGGCTACATAGGAAGACCCCTTCCCCATCTCAAAAAAAAAAAAAAGAGAGAGAGAGAGAAAGGAAGGAAGGAAGGAAGGAAGGAAGGAAGGAAGGAAGGAAGGAAGGAAGGAAGGAAGGAACAAACAAAAGAGAAACAAAAGAGAAACAGAAGAATTTTCTAGAATGCAGGGAAATGGGCACACGTGATCCTCACAAAAGGTAAAAGAGAAAGCAGAATTGGAAGGATGAGCGGCCAAGCCCAGCTCTCAGAAGACAGGCACTATTGCAATCTCGCTCAGAAGGACCTTGTTAAAATCCACATGACCAGTCCCTCTCCCCTGCCGCCTTAGCCGGTGCTCACTCCTCTGCCCGGGTCATGCAGTGCAAGGCAGCTGACACATTAGAACTCGGACTGTTATGTACAGCAAGTTCCAGAAGGAATATGGCTGGGGTCATGGGGCACCAGGCTGTTCTGAGAGCTTTCGGGTGGTGTTTGGTTTGGCGTGGTGCTGGAAAGATATGCCAACCTGCTGTTCAGACAGCTATCCCATTGCAAGGTTGGGAGGAGAAGTGCCTATTTAAAAGGTTAAAAGAACGGAGATCAGGGGAAGACAATCCTACTTTCCCTTCCTGCTTTCATGGGCTGGGCTGTGACCCTGAGTAAACCTCAAATTCCTTTCTGTGACACCAGGCCTTCCTAGCAGAGAGTCAAGAAGATTGGCAGAGGCAAGGCAGAACCTCCAGAGAGTGTGGGGTTTCCCCCTCCTCCATGCAGGGGAGAATGGGCGTGGCTTATCCCCTTGGCACCAGGCCTGCCCTCCTAACCTGTGCAGTGGTCACAACAATGACCCCCCCTCCCCCACCCCTGTGGTGTCGCAAGAGGGTTCCAGTCCGTGGGCCTCTCTTTCCCGCTTCCAGGTGCCCGCCCTCCCTCAAGAACCGCCCCCTAGCCCTGGGCCTTGACTAGTTAAGGACACCAGAGCCAGCCTACTCTGTCACAGTCCTCACTCCCCCACGGAGCATCCAGGATGAAGGCTGGGACTGGACCTCTGCTCTCTACATTGCTGGGGCTGCTGCTCCTGTCCATACCGGGAACTGGCGGTGTCAACCCCGGTGTGGTGGCCAGGATCACCGACAAGGGCCTGGCCTACGGTAAGAAGCCATAATATAGGCTGGCCAAGGAGGCGGGACACCAGGCACAGCCTGGATATGGAGGGCATTGTCTCTCTGGTAGGGAGTCTGCTATACGGGGTATGTGGCAATAGCTGCCATTCTGGCTGGTCACTCTCCAGATGTGTGACCTCAGCCCATAGCTTGTATTTTGAGGGCTGGGAGGAAGGTTTGGGGTCCAGCAGCTGAAGCAGGAGGTAACAGAGAAAGCAGCTAGCAGTGGGCAGATAGGCTGGGAAGAGACGGTAGACAGCCGAGGTAAACAACCCCACACAGCAGCTGGAACCAGTCCTTTGGAAGAGTCTTGGTGGAACTTGAAACCATCACCTAAAACCACAAATCCTAAGTGAAGGCAGTTAGAGACTGGGAGGGCCAAGCAAGGCTATGGGCAGGGATGGGATGTGCCCCCTTGGCATCTGAGTGGTGGCCATGTGACTTACCAAACATTAAAACTTATTGATCAGTGATTGCTTCAAGGTGAGCACTCCTTAGGTACCTTTATGCATGTCACTCCCAACTTCCCTCCCTCCTTCCTTCCTTCCTTCCTTCCTTCCTTCCTTCCTTCTTTTCTCCCTTCCTTTTTAAATGTTCATGTATTGCCGTCCTGGGAATTGCACATGCTAGGCAGGTACTCCATCACAGAGCTATGGCTGCAGCTGCACCTTCTCTTTTTTGTTTTTGAATTTTGGACAGCAACTCCCTAACTTACCTAGGCTACCTTTGAACTCACTCTATAGGTCGGGCAGGTCTTGAACTTGTGATTCTCCTGCCTCACCCTCCTAAAGTAGCCTGGGTTCCATTTCTGCAACACCAGGCTTGATCCAACTTGACAAACTGAGAAAAGGTATTTAACAAGATACTGAGAGTGACACAGAATTATCGTGTCCAAGGGGTGAGGGAGCTGGGATGTTTGTACAGCCCAGACCTATCACTTCGATAGAGCCTCCATTGCCTTATCTAATGGAGGTCATAACACTCCTTCAGTTGAGTAGGGATAGTGGGATCTAAAACAGGCTATGGACAGAAGAGAAAATCAGGGAGGGCTTCCAGGGGGAGGCAAAGTAGAACGGGCAATAAGAACTAGCCAGGGACAAAGGCTGTCGTTCCGTTGGAGGGATCCTGCCATATACACCCTAAAGAAGAGGTCTCATTGAAAAGGGTGAAAATGGATGTCACTAGTGACCTGTGTGCACTGCCCGGCTGGGTGCAGACTCCTGTCAGGACACAGAGCGGGGCCACTAACAGCATTTGTTTGGGAACCCCAAGTCAGGGTCATTTGTCTTCTGCCCCGTTCCCTGGCACATGTGCCAAGTGTGGGCACCCAGTGCTGGTTGTGTGGTTCTTTCCACACTTTTAGTAACATTAACCCTCCTTTGTTGTTCTGGGCATTAACCGAACACCTACTGTATGCCAGCCACGAGCTGCGAGTGCCTTTTCTGCTCAACAGGCCGGGCTCTCCGGGCTCCATAACGCCCATGAGAAAGTGATGCCTGGGAACTTGTTCAAAGCCACGCGGTTAGAAAACTGCCACAGGCGGGACTCTAGCCCTGAAATTCTACAGTGTTGTCTACACAGACCTAGGACTAAGGAGGACAAAAAAGAGGGCCACACCCAGGCACTCAGCACGCCTTTTCTGGGCATGTAGTTGGTAAAGGCCTCTCTGTTCTCGCCTGTAAAATGGGCCCACCCCCTGACAACCCTGCATGAGGCGATGTGTGCCTCCTGCCTTCTGTGCTGCCTGGCGTGAGTGGGCTCTGCAGCCTGTGCTGGCAGAAAGCTTCTCTAGCCAGGGATGATGGGAGCAACTGAAGAATTTGGAGCACAGGGCAAGAGGCGTGGTGGCCAGGCTGACCCCAGTTTTTCCTTGTCTGCAGCGGCCAAGGAGGGGCTGTTGACTCTGCAGAGAGAGCTGTACAAGATCACACTACCGGACTTCAGTGGGGACTTCAAGATCAAGGCCGTGGGCCGTGGGCAGTACGAGTTTCATAGGTGACTGGAGAGGGGACAAAGCCCAGGAGCAGGTCCTGGAAACCTCTTGGGTCAGGCAGTGGTGGGGGAGGGGGCTTCAGACAGGCTTTCTCAGGGGGAGCTGGATCCCTGCATTCAACACACAGCAGTGTGAATGCCTCCTGAGTGTGTGGCCTGAGTCTCAGTTTCCTCATCTGTATAATGGAACTGATGCTGCCCTCTCCCTCAGGGTGTTAATTCAGGATCTGGCTACTTTGAGTGACCTGGAAGGGAAGATAGGCTTAGAACTCAAAATGAAGTGTCCTAAACACTACCACTGCCTTTTGTGGATGGAGCAATCAGGGAAGGCTTCCCAGAGGAGGGAGCACCTAAGCTGAGTTTTCAAGGTTGGGACCTGGTGGTTTCCTATGGGCAGCCCTGGGTCCTCCCAGTCTCCTCTGAGGGCTATTGCAGGCTTTCTTAAATCTGGCCCCCTTCCTAGGCATGAGAAGCCCAGAGTTGCCATCTGACACAGTATGCCTGTGGGCCCTCCCCAGGATACTGTCACAGGCCACTGAGGATCACAGGGCCCAATCCTGCAAGCCACTGAGCCCCTTTCTCAGAGTGCAGTCCCCTATTGTGAAAAGGGGGTGAGCCCAGCACCAGCCTGCTGCAGGGTCCCAAGCGATGTGAGGAGGGTTGTCTGAGGCCTGCCAGGGTTGGGAAAAACTCTGAAAGTCAGGGAGCCTGGTGCTATGCCAGACAAGGCAGTGACAGGAAGCGTGGTTCCGGGGAAGCTGTGTCCGGGCACCAGCCTGATGCCTCCCTCCTCTCTCCCTACAGCCTGGAGATTCAGAACTGTGAGCTGCGTGGCTCCTCCCTGAAGCTGCTCCCAGGCCAGGGCCTGAGTCTCGCCATCTCTGATTCTTCCATCGGCGTCCGAGGCAAATGGAAGGTGCGCAAATCCTTCCTGTAAGTTAAGTTCCATCTACCCTTGGGCCCATGACTTTGGCCTTTGTTCCTTCTTCCTGGGTCATCAGAAAGACCACATGATGGACAGACAGGTGTAACCCAGGCCACAGTGGGGACCGGAGTCCAAGTCCCGAGTTTCTTTCTCTCTAGATTCCACATCTTCTAAGGGGACAGGCCTGCTTCCCTGAGGGCTCTGAGTAAACTTAATGAGACCACGTTGGCCTGTTCCCACACAGATCTAGATCCTAAGGTTGGGACTCCCATGAGGTAGAGCTGTCCTTGGGAAGTGTCCATTTGTGCTCTCCCTCAGAGAGAGGCCCTGACCAAGAGCTGTAAGCTTAGGAACAGGTAGAGCTCATGGAGCAGGACTGAGAGACACTCATCAGTGACCCTAGCTTAGCCTGTTCACCCTCCTTCCTCTGCCCTGCATCATGGGCTATTCGGAGCCGTTAGCATTCCAGCCCATAGATGAGGTAGCCCCATGAAGAAACACACATGGGTGACTTAAGGGCTGTAGAGGTCAGAAGGTGAAGGTGAAGGAGGCAGCAGGCCTCTCTCCTCAGCCTGAACATGGCTTGTGCTTGCCACACTTCCATGTGAGCTCTTGACCGCTCTGGTCTCTCCTTTCTTGTATCTTGACCGCCTATGACTGTGGTTTTCAACCTGTGGGTTGTGACCCCTTTGGGGCAGTAAATGACCCTTTCACAAGGGCCACCTAAGACCATTGGGAAACACAGATATGTACATAACGATTCGTAATAAAATAGCAAAATTACAATTATGAAAATAATTTTATGGCTGGGGGTTGTTATACCATGAGGAACTGTATTAAAGAGTCACAGCATTAAGACAGTTGAGAACCACTGTCCTATGAGGGCCCGCCCTCCGTGCCTCTATTAATCTCTCCAAAGGGGCTGTCTCCATGTGAATTCACTCCCAAGAGGTACGGGGGCGTGGCTCTAACACGTGCACTTGGGGGCACAGTTCAGCCCAGGGCAGAAGAGCTGGCCAGTCTTAGCCTGGTGGTCTGGTCACATCTGCTCCTGAGACCTGCAGAGTCCCACATGGCAGTGTCCAGCCTCGTGTTTTTGCAAAGCACCTGGTATGAACAGAGCCCCACCAGAAGTGTGAAATGGCTAGGTTTACAGATTTGGTGTGAAAGTGGAGGAGGCACAAATCTTACTAATTCTTACACGAGGCACTGCCGTCTACACACTGAAGTGGCAGCATCCACTACTACACTTATTTGGGCAGTTGGGGCGTGAGCTCAGCAGTTAAGAACATGGCTGCTCTCGCAGGGGACCTGAGTTCTGTTCCTGGTTTCGAGTCAGGCAGCTCACAGCTCACTGTAACTCCAGCTCCAGGGGATCCGGTGCCCTCTTCTGGTTTCCATGGGCACTCAAACACACAAACACATAAATAAAAATAAATCTGCAAAAATTAGTTTTGCCTCCCTCTCTGTTGTTTCAGTGGGGTCACTAGGCGTTTGTAAGTGGCCTGTGTAACTCACACCAGCGTCTGTTGAAAGTGCATGTGTGTGTGGCAACTGTGTGCACTCTCTATTTCATCAGGGATACTGGACCACACCCCTTCCTCCATCCTTTGTCTCCAATCCGCCCTTAACCTTTCTTCATGAGCATATGAAGTTCTGTTCTATTATCTTTCAAAATTGCTTTTTTTACTTATTTGTTTGTTTATTGTTTGGTTGGTTGGTTTTGGTTTTTTGAGACAGGGTTTCTCTGTGTAGCCCTGGCTGTCCTGAAACTCACTTTGTAGACCAGGCTGGCCTCGAACTCAGAAATCTGCCTGCCTCTGCCTCTTGAGTGCTGGGATTAAAGGCATGCGCCACCACGCCCGCCTCATTTTTTTTTAAAGATTTATTTTATTTTATGTATATGAGTACAGTCTCTGAGCCTTCATGTGATTGTTAGGAATTAAATTTTTAGGACCTCTGCTTGCTCTGATTGCCCCGCTACTCAGTCCCTGCTTGCTCTAGCCCAAAGATTTATTTATTATTATAATTAAGTACACTGTAGCTGTCTTCAGACACACCAGACTAGGGTGTCAGATCTCATTGAGGGTGGTTGTGAACCACCATGTGGTTGTTGGGATTTGAACTCAGGACCTTTGATAAAGCAGTCAGCGCTCTTACCCGCTGAGCTATCTCACCGTCTCCAAACTGGCATTGTTAAGTTCATTTTCCACGTTTCCTACTAGAGCTGCTCAGGGCTTGAGTTCCTTCCCGTTGATTTCTCCCTTCCTTATTAATTCATTCATTGTGCAGATTAAAGAATGAGCCCCTGGATCTGCTCATATGTTAAGGAGTTACTTGCACTGTCTTGGAAAGTGGTTCTTTTCACTGTGTATATTATGAAATTTTCTTCTCCAGTTTGCAGTTTACCAACCACTTCCTTCCTGACGTTGAAGAGTCCAGATCTTTCTAGAAGTACCTCTGACAATCCCCAAGTTGATCTGCTGGCTCTTTTCTTTGTGATTAAGTCTGGTTTATGTATGATTAAATCTTTTTTTAAATTGGGATTAACCTGTAAATCTTTGCTTGCACCTGCTTGTTTTGAGTAAGAATCCGGCTTCCTCTGCATGCCCCAATGGTTTCCGATCCTAGCTGCAATGATTAACTGGGCCTCTGACCTCCTCCAGGAAACTTCATGGCTCCCTTGACCTGGATGTCAAAGGTGTCACCATTTCAGTGGACCTCCTCCTGGGCATGGATCCCTCAGGGCGGCCCACAGTCTCTGCCTCTGGGTGCAGCAGCCGCATTTGTGATTTGGATGTGCACATATCAGGAAATGTGGGGTGAGTCACCTTGGGGACTCCCTGGGTATAGTCCTTGGTGGGCTCTGGTAAGTGTCCAGGATTGGATAGCATGCTTAGTGGCCCCCACGGAAACAAGACCATCCTTTGAGGACCCTATTGGGACAGACAAAGCTGAGGTGCCATTTCAACAAATCAACAGACTAAGGAAACCTTGTCAGGGGAGGAAGCTTTGGATACTGGAGGGACTTGTGGCTTAAGTTCAAGCCCCCCGGTTAATTCACTCCCTGTCTCCATTCCCTGGTTAAAAAACAAGACTCTAGTTCCAACCCCAAATCCCCTGACCTTAGCAGATCTGGCAGAAAGAATGATAGAGCCAGCCATACTGACAGTGGCAGGGGGCTGGGGCACTGGTTTTGTGAACCACCTGATGTGGGTGCTGAGAACCAAGCCTGGGTCCATCTGCAGGAGCAGTGGGTGCTCTTAACTGCTGAGTCATCTCTCCATCTGGCTTTCCCCATCCCCACTGTCCCTATACCCAGTGGCAGACAGCTGACTGTGTGCTGTGTCCCCTGCCTAGGTGGCTGCTGAATCTCTTCCACAACCAGATCGAGTCGAAGCTCCAGAAAGTACTGGAGAGTAAGGTAAGAAAGGCCAGCGGGGACCAGTAGATTGCTCCATAGGCCTCTGTCTCTGGACAAGTTGTCAGGGTCCATAGACACACGGGATCACAGCTCAGAGAGGAAAACCACCTGCCTAGGCCATAGAGCCAACATATGGTGGAGCTGGGCCGCATCCAAGGCTCTAGACGTCATCCAACTCCACCCAGTTAGGCTGAAAGCAGCCAGGAGAAACCAAAGCCAAGGGGAAACAGGGTGTAGAGGGGCAGAGACACCACCCCTCTCCTGCTGGCCTTGCCTACCATGTCCGTACATCCTCCTTCCTCAAGTCCAAAAAGAAGTCATTGCCCAGGTGCCTCCAGGGACCTGGCAGGAACCTGGCAGGCAGGAACTGAGCAAAATCATGAGGCCCTGTCCTGGCTATAGAGGCAGTGACCTCATGTCATATTTTCCTGTGTAAAAACTAATATGATATCTCCAGGTTTTATATAGCATTTATTTATTTTATGTATACAAGTGCTCTGTCTGCATGTAGAAGAGGGCATCAGATCCCTTTACAGATGGTTGTGAGCCATCCCATGGTTGCAAAAAATTGAACTCAGGACCTCTGGAAGAGCAGCCAGTTCTCTTAACCTCTGAGTCATCTATCTCTCCAGCCTATATCTCAACATCTTATAAACTTTGACTAGAACAAAGACTTTTTTTTGTTTTTGTTTTTTAATTTTTAATATTTTTATTACATATTTTCCTCAATTACATTTCCAATGCTATCCCAAAAGTCCCCCAGAACAAAGACTTTTTATTCCATGTAAATGTTCAATTTCTGTAAACACACTTTCACCCCCAAATCCCAGTTGCAAAATGCTGAACGCTGGAGCTGTGTCTGTAACAACACACACACACACACCGTTTGGCTTTGTGCACTTTCTGGTGTGAATTTGTCAGTCTTATATCAAGGCACCCATGACATATTACCAAAGTGAGTTATATTTCCTGCTGCTGCTCCTAGTAATGATTAATAACAATATAGTAATATACATTGCAATAATTATCACAAAATACAGTAGTATAATTATTGTTTTGCTCAATTAATATAATTAATGCAGAATATACTATTTTTATTTACAAATAACAGCTGCTGTTGTGTAATCTTGTGCTTTGGCCAGGATAATGAGCTAAACCTCATTAAAAATAAAGTTTTTATTTTTATTGTTATTTTTTGAATAATCTTGGCTTATTATTATTTTATTATTTTCATGTTTTGGGACAGGTTCCTACTATGTAGCCCAGGTTGGCCTCAAGGTCGAGCTCTTCCTGGGGTTATAAACATCAACACTACACTGGGCTCGAGCTCAGACTTTGAAAGCAAGACTGGAAAGACTCAGAGAAGTGTAATAAGTTAGCGGTGCTGCCTGGTTAGAGCAGGGTGGGAACTTTCCTAGCAGTGGGGGTCCTTGTGCCCAGGACCTTTGAGGAGCTGAGTGCCTTGGAAGAGTTGAAGATCTAGCTTGGCCCCTGTTCTCTCTGAGTTTTCAGACATCTCCTTTCTCTAAGCTCCCATCTGTGGCTGCTGCAGGATTGGCTCTTCCCTGCTTAGGGTAGAATGCGCTTTCTGAACCTTCAGGGCTAAGAAGGCATACTCTGGAAGACATGCCAACACATAAGAGGTGCTTGGCCTCCGGTCTTGTGAGCAAACAGAACACAGAGATGCAGAGGTTGCAGGGCCAGTGGGTACTGATCAGGATTTAAATGCCGAGGGCTTCCTTCTCCTTGCAGCCCCCTTAGGCACTGTGCTTCCATGCCTCCAGAAGGCCCTGCTAGGCATCCAGGACCAAGGACGCCATGTTCCCCTCCTCAACTAGTTAGGTCTCTGAAAGAATAGAGTACCCAGGCTCAGGATTTGTGGGGTTTGATGGGATATTGTCTCCCCTGCTGTACCCCCACATCTCCCAGGCTATCACCCCTTCCTTTGCTCCATGGAACCTCACAGATGACTTCTCTCTCAGCTGCAAAGAGAATCTGAGCCATTACCCTTGGCTACCCTGCCCTCATGGCCTTCCCCGCTGCCTACCACCCGACTGACAGTATTCTAGAACCGTTGGTCCTAAAGTGTGCATTAGATGTGTCTATCCGTTTCTGAGAAGCCACCTGCGACCACGGATCTAGGGCAAAGCTTCCGTGTCACTCTCTTTCATTGTATACATGGGTACACTGCAGTCAGTGGTAACTCACAAATCAAAAAGAGCTTTAGGGCTGGGCATGGTGGCACACACCTGCAATCTCAGCACCAGAGTCCTGAGGCAGGAGGATTTCAAGTTTGAGGCCAGCCTGAGGGACTCCTGTGCACACATAAACAAAGAGAATATTTATGTATGCACTCGGGTGGAAGCAAATATAAGTTGACACGGGCCATGGAGCTGTATTCTGAGATGGGCTCCCCCTGGTGGACACGGGACTTGGCTTTTTCACCTGGGAAATCGGCTTGCTGCAAACCCCACTTACCTAGCTGACTTGAGGGTGACGTCATTGGCAAATCGTTCCATGCTGTTGACCAGTGTTCACATTTATTTATTTACTTATTATTTGTGAGAGGAGGACACACGTGTCATGGTGTCCCATAGAGGCCGGAGGCTAATTTGCAGGGGTCATTCTGTCCTTCCACTCTGTGAGCCCTAGGTATCGAACTTAGGATGTCAGGATTGGTCACGAGTTTCCTTACCCACTGAGCCACCCCACTGACCCCCATCTCTATATTTAGGACCCTCTTCGTCCTCATGGCTTCTCTGTTGTCCGGAGGGGGCCACATGGTTAGCACCTTGCCTTTCAGGGTCTTCACTTTTGGTTTGGTTTGGTTTTGGAAACATTTCTTCCTGGTCGTATTTCATTGGTTTATATAATAAATAACTCAAGTGATCAGAGCAGCCAGGACAGCAAACAGGCTTGGAAACATATATTTCCTGCTTTTAAGAAGCTCGCAGCTCCACTGGTAGCAGTAAATTGTCTGTAAGTGGTTTATAGACATGACCACTGGGTTTGCTAGGAATACTCCAGAGGCAGAGGCTGCAGCAGCTGTCACAACCCAGCGACAGCCAGCAGGGGGCGACTGTAGGACCCCTACGCCTACTTAGAACAGGCCAGCTGTTCAGCTCAGAGCTCCTGCCGCTTCCTCCCCTAAGAAGCCTGTAGAATGGCAGTTCACAGACTACCCCTCCCACCAGCCTTTTCTCTTTGCAGACGGCCAGCCTTGGGCTCGCTCTGAACAGTCTCCTCGGACCCTGTTGGAATCCATGTCGGGGCTGATATGATTTTTTTTTTTAAATCACTTGTGCTTTGGCTGTGCCTGACACCTGCTAAGCATTTTAGGTAGTTAAGGACAGAGCAAATGTCACCAAGAGCTTCCAAAGGTGCAGACTCACAGCCTTTCCCTTCCTATTCCTCTCAGGTTTGTGAGATGATCCAGAAGTCTGTGACCTCTGACCTGCAGCCTTATCTCCAGACTCTGCCAGGTAGGGCATCACACACCCCTGGGGGTCTCTATTTCTCTTCATTTTTCATAAAATGATATTCGAACTCCATCAAATATTCAGAGACCAAAGAGTAGAAAGGAGCGGTTTAAAATCCTCTTCTCTCTTTAGCTTTTCTACCACGAGGTGCCCTTGACCTTGGGTGGATGGTTTCAGATCATTTCTTTGCATGTTGAAGCATAACAACACATAAGCTCGTAACTATGTGTTCTCCGGTGCCTGAGTATGTGTGTGCATGCCTAATTGTGAATATTTACCTCTCAGTTGATACAAAGTATAGGCATCATTCTGATCTTTACATTTGAATGACTTAGTGAAACTTCTATGTCAGTAGGTTGGGGAGGGAGGGGGATGAAGGAAGCAAGCACAAGTCTGGCAGCCTGAACCAAGCATGCCCTGGACTGGACTGTCCCCTCCTCCACAACCCTGGTTGGGTGAATGTTCCAGGTCCCGCACATAGTCAACTGAGCCAGCCTGGGCCTCGGGTGAAGGACTGTCAGCAAGTGACTTTTTATTGCTAAGCATGGTATCTCACTCCTGCAATCCCAGCACTCGGGAGGTAGAATCAGGAGGACCAGGAATTCTCAAGGCTAGCCTTTAGTACATAGTGAACTACAGGTCAGCCTGGGCTACATGAGACTGTTTCAAAAACACATCCTTCTTTTAACCCAAATATGCTGATAGAGAGAAAAACTGACATCGTAAACATAGCCAGCCTCCAGACCAAGAAGGTCCCCTTCAGTCACAGTCCTCAGCAGGTGTTAGCTCTGCACTGCACGTCAGTGGAATCTCACTGTCTTCTGAGGCTCTCCCAGGTTCTGCCAGCACACAGCCATTCCTCCATCCATCTCCAGTGTGCTATTGAAGGCCCATTGGGTAGTTACTGTTACAGACTGTCCTGGGCTGGACTGCAGTGAATATTCTAGGATCTGTGGCTGCAAGTATTAGAGTATAGATCTATGAATGACATCATAAGCTCAAATGTTCCACATTGTATCCTGCCAAAAGGTTTCCAGAGCACTGGAGGCAGCTGCACGATTTTAACAGTTGTGTAGTATTCCACTGAGGGCATCCTCAAGGCAACTCTTCCAAAAGAAAGCATTTAATTGGGGGCCTGCATACAGTTTCAGAGGATCAGGGAGCATGGTGGCTTGCAGGCGGGTCCTGGAGCAGCTGAGGGCTACATCCTGATCAGTAAACAGAGAGAGAGCCTGGGCCTGACATGGGTTTTTTAAACCTCAAATTCTACCCACCCACCCTCAGTGACACACTTCCCCCAACAGGGCCACACCTCCTAATCCTTCTAATCCTTTCAAATAGTGTCACTCCCCTGTGGCTAAACATTTGAATACATAATCCTAGGGGGGCCATTCGTACTCAAACTACCATAGACAAAAATTTGCTTTTTTTTTTTTTTGCTATGGCCACAAAAAAAAAAAAAAAAAAAAAAAAGCAGGGAGTGCCCTGCTTTTGCTCCTTGCCCACATTCAAGAGTACATCTGAGGAGTGATGTTTCCAGTCCAAGTTCCAAGGTGCATATGGGAAGTTCGCACTTGACAAAGAGTCTGAGTATTCTACAGTGAGGCTCCTGGGCCCCTGGGTGGCCCTTGTTAACACCCCTTCAACTGAGGCTGAGGATGGCACATCTGACTGTACATGGAACATTTGCTCATCCAGGGCTGTGGAAAGGATATTCCCACCTGGCCCATAGGGACCATCTGGACTTTCTGGTCATTTTGCTTAGCATGAGGTCTTTTGTATGTGTCCCTCTGGCTGGCTGTGATCACCCAGCTCTGGGAACTGCTTATGTCTGAGGCTGAGCCACACACCTCACCAGCGCTTACCCACCACTGGAGTGGAGAATTCTACCTCGTCCCCACGTTGGAGATGCACAGCCTGGAGGCTGGGACACGTGGGTGGAGGGTTTTTATAAGATTCATTTTTATTATTTTAAAGTGTGTGATTGTGTGTGTGTATATGTGTATTTCTGCGTGTAGGTGTGTATGGTGTGTGTGATATGTGTGTGTATTTGTATATGTGTGTGTATGTGTGTATGGTTTGTGTGTATGATGTGTGTCTATTTGTATATGTAAGTATGTGTGTGTATTTGTATGTGTGTGTGCAGGTGTGTGTGTGTGATGTGTGTTTATTTGTGTGTGTATGTGTGTATTGTTTGTGTGTGATGTGTGTGTGTAGTATGTGTATGTGTGTATGGTATGTGTGTGTGATGTGTGTGTATATTTGCATGTGTATGTGTGTATGTGTGTGTGTGTGTGTGTACACATGAATTCAGATGCCCTGAAAGCCTAGAGGAGTCAGATACCCCAGAACTGGTTACAGGTGGTTGTGAGCAACCTGGCCTGCCTCTGAGCATCTCCAGCCCCCAGGTGGAGGCTCTTTAGAGGAGCAGTAAGCGCTCCCTCTTCTTTACGTGCTATGGGCCACGCCTGGCTCCACCTCTGCCCCTCACTCTGTTCCTGTTCTAACTCACAGTCACAGCAGAGATCGACAACGTCCTGGGCATTGACTACAGTTTGGTGGCGGCTCCCCAAGCGAAGGCCCAGGTGCTGGATGTCATGTTTAAGGTGAGGGTAAAGGAGTGGGAGTTAGCCACAGGACACAGGCCAGTATCCATTCTGGGGTCACCTGCTCCCTAACTTCAGGTCTATCCTCATTTTTAGGGGTTCTTGCTGCGCAGGGGGGCCAGAGTTATAGAGTAGTAGATAGTGTTCCCAGCAGTGGGAGTCATACAGAGTGTCTATATCACCCTCAGCCTCAAAACTCTCACTTTCCCTTCCCAACGCAGCCTCCGGCACCTTGCCCACCCTGATGTGGCCTCGAGGGTATGGGAGCTGGGTGGAGCTGGCCAACACCCACCCTGTTGTTTCCATAAAGCAAGCACGTCCAGAGCCCTTATGCAGTAAGAGACACAAATTTACCTCAAAGAGTCCACCATTAGAGGGACTAGTTTAGGATGGTGTTTCCAAGTCCGTGCCCCTCATCAACCAGGTAGGAATCTCCTGAGTTCAATGGCTGGCCATGGGATAGACTTTAAACAGTCCAACTGTCCCCATTTCTCTCTCCAGGGTGAAATTTTTAATCGGAATCACCGCTCTCCAGTTGCTACCCCCACTCCGACTATGAGCCTACCTGAGGACAGTAAGCAAATGGTCTACTTTGCCATCTCAGATCATGCCTTCAACATAGCCAGCCGGGTTTATCACCAGGCTGGGTACCTGAACTTTTCCATCACAGATGACATGGTAAGAATGTGGGCTTCACCTTGCTCCTGGGACAGCATGGCTCATCCTCCCATGCATTCTGTTTTACTTCTACTAGAATAGTGAGTTATAGCTAAGCAAATATCAAGACCTGAAAAATATCTTAGCATAATTTCTATCCGTTTCTTGGGTCACCAGAAAACTCAAGGCCAAATTTGTTTGTGTGTCTCTGTTTGACCTTCTAGTCTAGACCTAGCCCCTAACTCATATTTTTCTCTTGTCCTGAATTCCTACATGTCTATTAAAAATAATTTAATGGGGGCTGGAGGGATGGCTCAGTGGTTAAGAGCACTGGCTGCTCTTCCAGAGGTTCTGAGTTCAAGTCCCAGCATCCACATGGTGGCTCACAACCATCTAAAACCATAGTCCTGTGGGATGCAATGTTTTCTTCTGGTATGCAACTGTGCATACAGACAAAACACTCATATTAATTTTAAATTTTTTAATTAATAAATATTAAATATTTTAAAAATTAATAGATGGGGCACAGTCACACAACAGAGAAAAGAAATAAAGAACAGACAAAGTAAATGACAACTATGAAGACACGAGATTTGTTTTTGTTTTTTGTTTTTAATCACAAATCTGTCTGGGAGCTGCCCTGAAGCCAAAGTGAAAAGGGTACCTAATTTAGTGATTTGCAATGAAAGAAAGGAACATGTCTTCCTCAGACATACCTTGAGGTACTGGATGCCAGTGGAATTTGCAGTCAGGAGAGTGACTTTCACTGTAAATCACATTTTATAATCCCCTTGGTTCTTTTAGGCTTTCTAGGGTTCAAAAAGTTCTTTCTTTTATAGCTCCTCTTAAGAGTTGAGGTCTGTAATCAATGACAAGATGGTGGGAAGACAGAGTGACCACCCTGGCAAAGAGTGGGGGCTCTCTGATGACAGATGAGCAACATTGTCCTTGAGGTGGTTTCTCCCCCATTCCACTACAACATCTCCTATCTCCCACCTGCTTTACAGGGCGCTCTATGCGATGGGTCCCTGGAGTAAGGACAAAAAGCCCAGCCCAAAGTCACACCGATGAGCTGGAAGCTTGTCTCAAACAGGAGAACTCTGAAGGATGCTCACAGGTTCACAGCTACACCCCATCCCCAGGAGATTCACACGCTCTAGGAGACACGGTAGCCAAGGCAACTGGACCCATAGGAAGAAGCTAGTCTTGACTGTCCTCCAATGTCATGGCTCATGCTGCTTGTCAACCTCACAGCATCTAGAGTCACTAAAGAAGACAAAGCCCTGCACATCTCTGTGTGGGATTTCCCAGATTAGGTTAACTGCAGTGGGAGCCCAGCCACTTGTGGGCAGCACCATTCTGTTGGCTGAGGTCCCGGCTGAATGGGAATGGGCCAAGGACCAATTCCATTCTCTGCTTCCTGACTATGGACGCAGGGTGACCAGCTGCCTCAAGCTCTGGCTATGATGGACTGTATTTTTGAACTGTGAACCAAAATAACCTTTCTTCAAGTTGTTTTTGTCAGGTATTTTGTTACAGCAATGAGAAGTGACTAACTTGTCCATCTCCACAACTCCCTTCAGAGTTCTAACGAAAACCTCCCTAAGTACCCTGTATCTTCTTGCTGCAGTTACCACCTGACTCTGGCATCCGGTTGAACACCAAGGCCTTCCGTACCTTCACTCCCCAGGTAAAGCCCCTTCCGTCCTCCATGGATACGACATTAGCTCACCAGTTTGCCACAGTTTCTCTCTAGAATCTGTGGGGCCCTCTCTGCTTGACCCAGACAGAGTCAGAGGCTGGTGAGGAGATTCCGGGAAGGCCTGGGAACTGCAGACTTGGGGGGCATCCTTCAAAGCTTGCAGCATGGGCCTAAACTTCCCTAATAAGTCTTCCTCAGGTTTCCCTAGTTTTGGTGTTAAGGAGCTCAAGGAATGCTGGGAAGGGCACCCTAGTTAATACCACCTAAACCAGAGAGGGCTTGCCAGAAGCCAGGCATGCTCTGTTTGCTTTAGGGGGCGCTTACAATATTTGAAGTGCAGAGTGTGGGAACCCAGGGTACACATATGCTACAAAAGTTCTCTACTCCTGAATTACAATTCAGCCCTCAGTTTTCTAATACAGGGTCTCCTATGTAGCCCAGGCTGGCCTTGAACTTGCAATCCAGAGCTTAGAACTACAAATGTATACCCCACTATAGCCAGTGCTGACATTTTTCTGAATGGAAAAAGAATTCTCTTATCTCACAATTCCAAAGATATAAACAGTGATGGAGGGAAAGCCTCCCGGCCCCTCCTCACCCCTGGCACCCACTTTGCATGGAAAGGCTCCCCAGTTTCCCAACAGTGTCAGATCCCAGAGACCGTGAGGCACCATGCACGTATTGAGAATTGAACCCAAGTTCTCTGCAGGAAACAAATATGCTCTTAATCACTGAGCAGTCTCTTCAGTCCCCACCCCCACCCGCAACACCACCTCCTCTTCTATAATCTCTACAGGAGGCTGTGTGCATACACACACACACACTGCACACACTGGTTCTTTTGTGCTCCCTCCTCTCTATCTGTGGAAAATCCTCCATACTATAAGAGTAGCTTCCTCTCCCTTTGTGGTCACAGCAAGACAACCTGCCCTTGTGCAGGTACAGTCCCCAGAGAAGGACACATGGGTTGTTTGCAGCCTTTGGTGACACCATCGTTAGTTCTGTCACCACCAGACCTTTGTGTATGTTTCTTCAGTTGGTCCCCCGGATAGCTCTCCTCTCTCAGCTCTTCTAACCACACCTTGCAAAAGGCTAGAGTACTGTGCAGAGAGGAAATAAAATGTTGAGAAAGAATTTAGAAGTCTGGGCTAGAGAGATGGCTCAGCAGAGAGCACTTGTTGCTCTAAACAGAAGATGGGTTCAGTTCCCAGCCACATGGTGGCTCACAATCATCCACAACTCCATCCCAGGAGATGTGACGCCCTCGTCTGACCTCTGTGGACATCAGGCATACATGTGGTGTGTATGGATACGTGCAAGCAAGACACTTGTAGACATACAGTAGAATAAATCAATTTATAAACCAATTAAACTTTCAGAAAGGAATTGAATGTTCCAGTCCTGCACTGTCAGGCTCTGTGCCTCCTCAGAGTCACAGATTGTCCCAGCTAGTTCTGAGGCATCCTTGGTCACACTCAGGCTTGTTGTCCCCTGGCTCCTGACTGCCTTACCACCTTCTTGCCCTCACCCAGCAAAGACACCACCTACTGTGTTCTCTCAGACATGCATCCCACCTCCTCCAGCTCCCAAACTCCCCTGGCAATAACAGATGGATCTGTGGTTATAGATCCAAAGGCTCATGAGAGGATAGTCTTCCGCCAACTCCGCCCTCCCCAGTCTTGAATTGAATTCTATAGCCACTATAATTAAATAAGATGTCGAGCCCCCTTGCAGTGTTGAGATCTGGTTAAGTCCATTTTCTGAGAACTAGCACAGATGCTATGGGTCTCCCCTCCCTACTGGCTGGGAAAAGTGGGGGTGGGGTGTCTGCATGGTAGATGCTCCTCTGCCATTAGGAAGGCACAGGGTACTGCATGCTTTGTGGGAAATACTACCAGCCCCAAAGTGTCCCCTTTATGTTTCCCCTCTAGAGCAGTGGATTTCCTTTTTGTTGTTCAAATATTTATTTATTTAATGTATATGAATGCTGTATCTGCATGTATACCTGTGTGCCAGAAAAGGACATCAGATCACATTATAGATGGTTGTGAGCTACCACATGGTAGCTGGGAATTGAACTCAGGACCTCTGAAAGAACAACCATTACCCTTAGCCTCTGAGCCATCTCTCTAGCCCCTGCATCTTCTTCTTAATGCTGCAGCCCTGCAGTACAGTTGCTCATGTTGTAGTGACCCCCAACCATACAATTATTTTTGTTGCTACTTCATAACTCTAATGAGCCATTAAGGTTCTAATGAACTCTAATGAACTCTAATGCAACCATTAAGGCTGGGGGAGGGGAGGCTGCATCACTGCTGTTATAAATTGTAATATAAATATTTTTGGAGATAGAGGTTTGTCAAGGGGGTCACAACCCACAGGTTGAAAAACACTGCTCTAGACTCTGTGGCCCTGTTTCCTTCTTCTGACATGATCAATCTCCACATTCTACTCCCAGATAACCAGAAAGTATCCCGACATGAAATTGGAGCTCCTTGGAACAGTGGCCTCTGCCCCGATTCTGAATGTCAGTCCTGGGAATCTGTCCTTGGCCCCACAGTTGGAGATTGAAGGCTTTGTGATCCTGCCCACCTCCGCCCGGGAACCTGTCTTCCGGCTTGGCGTGGTAAGGCTCAGAGCCTCATCTTCAGGAGGGCTTTTTTTCTCACTCTCCTCAGCTCTCAACCAATAAATGACAACCCTAGAGAGGGCTTTCTGGACTCCTCTTACCACCAATCTGCCTTACCATTTGCATTTTTAAGATTGTAGCACTCTAGTAATTCTCCTCGTGGTGTTTATTACCTAGGCATTTGTGCAGCTATTTGAAGATGTGTTTATTTAATGTGCCTGTTTCCCTCTAAGTCAAGGCTGTGGTGGGAGAGTCTTTGTCCTATTGCCTCTGCCCTGTAACAGACCCTTGAAGACTACATCCCCCAGAATCCCTTGCATTCTGACTTCCAGCTTTATCAGCCAATGGCAGCATGGTCAGAATACTGGCTGGACTCCTGCCTTCACTAAGTCCTGAGTAACCTTCTACACATCCCCCTCCAAGCCCCCCTGGAGTGGGGCTGCAGGAAAATGATGATGTGGCCTTCTTAAGGTCCCTTCACCCACATAATCATTCCCCTGAGCTAAATCCCTTCTAAATTAAATACTAAAAGTGTTTTTCTTTCTTAATGGCCCCTGGCTAATGTGCACAGATTTCAGAGATTCTGTGCACTGGATGAAGAATTTGCTGTCTTGCTTTAGACTTCAAACTCAACAAGGCCAAACTTCTGAAGGGCAGTTCCTCGGAGACGCTGTATCAGCCGTTCAGATTATTACTGATGATATCAAATTGTTTTTAAGTAAACTAGAATTCATTATCATCATTACTAGAGCTGAGCTGGGTCCTAGGGTGGCTGGCCATGACCTCTGAGAGCTGAGTAAGGTTGTAAATGCCAGGTCTTTTCTCTTGCTACACTGTCCAAAGCTTATCTGACCCTCAGCGATTTCAAGTATACCTGATCATGTCTGAGTTCAGTCACTTACTGATCAACACACTGAATGCCGTGGAAAGCTGTAGTCCAGAGGGCGAATTTCCGAGGCTGCGGTTTCCTGCCCTCATCCCCAGCATCAGCACCACCATCATTAAAGCCTGTTTCTGTCTCCTGCCTCTTCCAGGTCACTAATGTATTTGCCTCATTAACCTTCAACAACAGCAAGGTTACCGGGATGCTGCATCCAGACAAGTAAGAATCCTCTATGGGATGGGCTTCACAGCAGGGGGAGGGCTGTGCGTGGGCTCCCAGCCAGGCTCCATCTAGATTCCTTGACTGGGGGTATGGGTGGGATGTGACATCCCTTTCAATGTCGAGGGCTTGCCATTTGGGAAGGAAATGAAAATAGTATTGGGAAGGAAATGGAAATAGTACGTACTCCGGTTGGCTTACTTCTTCTTGCTGTCCTGTCCCACAAGTTTCAAATGTCTGAATGGCTAACAGTGCTTTTCTTTAGTCTATGAATTTCAGATCTCAGATGCATTGGGTTACCAGAAAGCTAAAGACAACACTTTGACACTTCCCCAGGCCCCACTCGCCTTCCCAACCTTGCTATATCTCTGTTTCTCCTGCCCCTTTGGTGCCTGTGCCTCCTCCTCTCTGGGGACCCACTTAGCCTCCCTCTGCTGGGATGCAGGATGCTCATCCTACGATTCTGCTTTACTACAGGGCACAAGTGAGACTGATCGAATCCAAAGTCGGCATGTTCAATGTGAGTTATTGTCCTTAACCATGACATGATTAAGATGCCAGTTAATTGGTGATGTTTCTGAAGCAGTTGCCATAGCACCTAGAATAAGAATGGGAACAGAGAAGAGCAGATCCCTGCCCAGAGTAGGACCTCTCAAGGATGCAAGATGGCGTGGAGGGGTAATTATATCTCAATATAAGGTTGGCTATTGGGCAGAATTATTTTAGCTGCAATGAAAAGACCCCCCCCCACCGCAGATTGTCTTCAGCAAAGAGGTGAGGTTCGCAGGATTTCATAACTAAAAAAAAAAGGTAAGGCTTAAGAGATGGCTCAGTTGTCAGAGTGCCTACCATGTGTGAAGACCTGAGTTCAAATCCCAAACACACAAGTAAAGAGCCAAGCATGGTAATCCCAGTGCTAGGGGGGGATCAGGTGGACCCCTGGAGCCCTCTGGCCAGCTAGCCTAGCCTTATCAGTGAGCCCCAGGTCTCAGAAAATAAGGTGGATGGCTCCTGAGACATAACATCTGTGGCTGACCTCTGTCCTTCATAATGTAAACACACACACAGGCACACATGGGCACACATGCATATGCACAAACACATACACATGTGCACACACCTGCATGCAGGCATATACACACATACACATGTGCACATACACCCCCACACATGTATTTATCCATACAAACACACACGCACACCTGCATGCACACAAGACAATTACCACCACAAAAAGCTAAGAGTGGGCACTTCAGGTAGAGCTGGATCCAGGTACTCAGGCCTGTACATCAACAGTCTCTCCCCATCTCCCAAGTCCAATTCAGCCCATGATGGGTTTACAAATAGACAGGTGCTTTCCACTGGTAAAAAAAAAAAAAAAAAAAAAAAAAAAAAAAAAAAAAAAAACTCAAAATCTCCTGTAGTTTAATTTTTCTAGGGGAAAAAATCCTTAAGCTAGCTCTCATTAGATTAAAGTTAGTAGTTGGTTTTGTTTTGTTTTGTAACCAGATCTCACTATGTAGCCTTGGCTGTCCTGGAACTCATTTTGTAGACCAGGCTGGCCTTAAACTCACAGAGATCCACCTGCCTCTGCCTCCTGAGTGCTGGGATTAGAAGAGTAAAGATTTGTAGTCAATTCTACCATTACCACAGGGGCTAAGGTAAACTGCTTATTGGGGCACAAAATGGCTGCATGGTCACCTGACCCGCTTCTCTCCTCCCCCAGGTGAACCTGTTCCAGGCATTCCTTAACTACTACCTTCTCAACAGCCTCTACCCTGATGCCAACGGTAAGAATGGCTCTGGGTCTGTCCTGGTCTGGAGTTGATCCCACTTCTGGGGAAAGAGTGTCTGCACTGGAGTTGGAAACCAGGGTCTCCTGAGAGCTGAGTGAGCCTCAGCTGTTACTTCTCAGAGCTTTGATGGCCACTATGGGATGGAATGTTGAAAGCAACTTCATGATTTTCCGGGGCTCCACAGGGATGTGGGATTCAGACAAGTCTTTGATGCACAGTAAACTCCTCATGGGGCAGGAGACACTTTCAGAAGTGTCCACCAGGATTAGGTCAGAGTAAGACAAAGTAGCCACCTTGAATATACATTTCCCAGTTAACTGCCCAACTCCATAGTAAAATAAAATGTAAGACCCAAGCCCCATTTTGTGGTATGTGATCAACAGGCTACAACAGGAAGCAGGTGGTAGAAGCCAAAGAGCCGCCCACTAGTCCTCATAACACTCTTATGCTCTTCAGTACCTGCCTCTTCCTCCATCAGACCACGAGTAGTTGCTTAGGTGCCTTTTCAGACATTTAGGGTTCAAATCTGCCATTTTCTGGCTTTGGGAACTAGGACAAGTTACTTGGCCACTCTGTGCCTCCGTTTCCACATCTGTAAAATGGGAATAGTGATGACACCTAGCTCACAAGTCTTAGATCATCACTGAGTGGGAACACACTCCACCAAGCAAATATAGAGCACTGAGCCTTTGGTTAAAAATCTGTCTGTCACTGTCAGTCATCAACACATGTCCTCAATGATGTTGTCAACCCACAGCTGAGCTGGCCCGGGGCTTCCCCCTCCCTCTGCCAAGGCATATTCAGCTCCACAACCTCGACTTCCAGATCCACAAGGTGAGTGGGTCCAGTGGGGCTGTGGAGGTGGGAGGGGTGGGAGCTGGGCAGCCCATCAGGTCTGTAAGCCACAACTCAGAGGATGGTCCCAGTTCAGTCCTACAGCCACGAGGCCGCATGAGGACAGAGTGTAATTAAAATATGTCAGGAAGCCATCTGAATGTCCTTCAAGTAACAGGAAGATGGGGCAGGGTTGGTGGTTGGTGGGAGATGACCCAATGGCTGAGAGCAAGTATTGCTCCTTCAGAGGACCGTAGACTGCTTCCAGGTCCCGTAATGGGTAGTTGACAGCTGCCTGTAATGTACCTGCAGCTTGAGAGGATCTGACACCTCTCAGCTCCGTGGGTACCTGGGCTGACATGCACACACATACACACACACACACACACACACACACACACACACGGATACACACAAGCTGCAGCTCCCTGGCAGCCTCATAAATACCCTTTGTACCACCTAAATTGTCTCTCCTTGACAAAGGACACAGAATCATGAGCTCCTGGGCTTCGCTTTCTTGATGTTCTTGAGTTTCCATTAGCTAAAGGGGTGAGAACCAGGCCATGTTCAATTCTTCCACAGGGATCCATCGCTGTCTTTAATGGTCAAATGGCCATGGTTGATCTCAAAATTCTAATAAACATGATAATGTATGACAAATCTTACAGCCCCCTCATAGGTGCCAGACATAATAAATACGTTAATTACATATGCAAACACACAGATGTTGTCGCCATTGGGTAGGAGGTGTTTGACACAGCCTGGGGCTTTAAAAGGCTCATTTTGAAAATCCTAGCCTTGCCAACAGGTCATGTTCCAAAGGCCATTGGTAAGTTGTAAAGATTCCCTGGGCTTGTTTGTTTCTCTGCTCTGCTTTCACACATGCTGGGAAACACTCTACTAAAACGGCCTCAGTCTGCTTCTCCATTCTTTTTTTCTTTTTTTTTTTTTTTTAGGTTTTTCGAGACAGGGTTTCTCTGTGTAGTCCTGGCTGTCCTGGAACTTACTCTGTAGACCAGGCTGGCCTCGAACTCAGAAATCTGCCTGCCTCTGCCTCCCAAGTGCTGAGATTAAAGGCATACGCCAATTTGCCCGGCCTTGCTTCTCGATTCTTAAGTGGAAGAGCTGTACCCCAAATGCAGCATAAAGCACCCCATGCTGAAGAAGTGCTATAACCGATACACTCTTTTTAAATTGTGTAAAGGCCATTACCACCCACAAGCACAGCTGGGCTTTGGACTTGTCTCCAGGACTCTAGGGTTAGCTTGGTTTGTTTTTTCTTTCCCTGAGGTTTTCTTATTTTTTTTTTTAATTTTAATTTTTTATTTTTGCTTGTTTCAGACATGGGCAGTATGTAATCTCAGATTGTTACAGGGTCTCTCAGTTCTGATCTGTTTGAATTTATTGAAGAGACAGAGACAGTTCAAAGAGAAGTTTATTTAGCAGGGGCAAGATGGGTCAGGGGTCTCTCTCACATGTGCGCGCCCACACAAGTGTGTGTGTGTGTGTGTGTGTGTGTCAGGGGTGAAGGCATTTGCCCCCAGGCCTAAAGACCTGAGTTGGTTCCCCAGAGCCCCCATGGTAGTAGACAATTGACTCCCATCAATCCCCACAAGTTGTCATCTGATCTCCAGGCATGCCTTAAGAGGTGTCTGTGTGTCTGTCTGTCTGTCTGTCTGTCTGCTTGTCTCTCTCTCTCTGTCTGCTTGTCTCTCTCATCTGTCTCTCTCTCACACACACATACATACACATGTACTATATTCATAGATACATGCATGCATACATACATGTAAATATAATTTAAATGTCTAGATAAACACTCCAAAGAGACTGGAGTGGGCTTTCGCAAAGTGTCTGGCTGCCAGTGGTGGACTTGAATGTTTTCCTAAATATGAGACAGGTGACATAATTCATAGAATCACCTTTCTCCCTCCCAAATAATGGTGGACCAGATCTCCTTTTTAGAGCATTCTTTCCTAAGATCCTCACAAAGAAGGGAGGCAAACCGCAGTGCAAATGATAATGGAATAATCTCGGGTCGGTATGTGCTATAGACCCTTTAGTAATGTGTATGTCTGGGAGATGCCTTGAGGTCTCCGGTTCTGACATAGGGAGAGCAACCTAACTGCAGAGGTTGACCATCAGGAGGCAGAGCTACCAGGAAACACCTGCGGTTTTCTTCAATGTCCTCATATCTGACAGCTGTGCTCCTAGTATTAAGTTTCGTTTCTTTTCCTTATTATATATATTACTTTATATATACACATACATGTATATTACATGTATATGTGTATACATAATACAGTATGTTAATATAATATATCCTGTATTAATATAAAGTATTAATATAGTTTTTATATACATATGTGTATACCGTGTGTGTGTGTGTGTGTGTGTGTGTGTGTGATCACTCCTTGGACTCCTTCCTACTCGTATCTAGCTTCTTCCGCCTAAGGATAGATAGTTGAGTCCAGTCCCATCTGACATGAGGACAGTGTTTTGATTCCATCAATACTTTTTCACTCTCCTGACTACTGTCGTGATGACCTATTCTGTGGTCCATCTGCATCCTGAGTCTTAGTTCTCTCTCTAAGCAGCATGTCCAAGGTGAGATAAAGGGCTGGCAGATGTATGGAGCCCCTTGGAGATGCTGTAGCCTGTGGCGGGCATCCATGTGATCACTACTCAGAATGAGGCTAGGTGACCATTCACACAGCTGGCCCCTGGGTCTTTCCACTGTACACAGAGTACAGCCCAAGCATCCTAGAGTTTTTATGGAAGTCGGGGGCCAAATATGGAAGCTTTCTGTCCAGCGTCTGCCACCTGGGAAGTGATTGTAAGATTTTTCATATATTATCCTGTTCATTAGAATTTTGAGGTTAGCAATTGTCTTTTGACTGCCAGAGAAAGTGGTGAATCACTGTGGAAAGAGTCCAAGCCAGCCTGGAGTGTCACCCCTCTAGATCATGAAAACTTTAGAACAGTAAGAAAGTGAAGCCTGGGAGCTCACGAATTCATGTCCTCTGCCAAGGAGATGAAACTTAGGTGATACAAGGGACATTAGGAGGGCCTGCCAGGCAACTGCAGCTTGGGAATGACAGATAGATAGGGCGAGAAATGGATACTGACTCCGCTCTTGCTTCTACTAGAGCTTGTGTTCTTCACCGCTGGTATCTTCTGGAGAAGAGGATTCATATTCTCTGTCTGTATGTCTGTATGTCTGTCTTTCCGTCCCTGCCCCCTCTCCATCCTCCCCTCCTTTCTCCTCTCTCTCTCTTAAAAGGTCTGGCTTCAAATTCGTGGTCCTCCTGCCTCAGTCTCTAGGGTGCTAGAGCTGCTGGTGTGCATCACAATGCCCAGCTTAGAGGACTCTCTTTATTTTGTTTTCTCCTAGGGCTTCTTATACTTGGGTGCCAATGTCCAGTACATGAGAGTCTGAGGACAAGAAGAAAGATGGGTCTCAGTGGCCACAGCTGGACCGGCCATTTGTAATTCCAGATGTACAGCACATCTCTGGAGAGTCTCAAAATACAAAGATGTTTCTGCTCCTGGCTCGGGTGGGCCCTGACCCCAGAGTCCTCTTCAGCAGGTGCACACTTGACCTGGACTTGACTCCATCCCATCCTCCAGGAAGGGCCCCTCCCCTCACTGACCTCTCCAGGAAGGGGCCCTCTCCAACACTGGGTGGGAGACCTGGAATCACTTTAAGAGTGGGCACTGTGGTTTTAAATTCACCATCTGACCTTCATGTCTGACAGGGTGCTGGCACTTAGTAGGTCCTCAATAAATATTTATAGAATATCACAACATCCCAGCTGAACCTCTTTATTGCTCTACCATCTGGTCTGAGCCAGTCTTAGATGCTTGCCCAAGCTGTGGTCTCTAAGGCTAGACCTAGACCTCCTTTTCTCTCCTGTTGGCCCCTGCTATAAGGGCCTCAACAAGGGAGTGGTGGACTACACACACACACACACACACGGCCCTTCCCCAGCACTTGGCCTGGTGTTAATCACTAGGCCCTTATCCTGTCTAGGCTCCTAGCCTTGTTTCCACAGGTATCTCTTCCATGCTTGCTGTTTGCTACAGACAACAGGCCCAGAACAAAAGAAAAATGGCAGTCTCCCACGGCTGTCCCCATGGAGGCCTGTGTAAGTGGGCAAGAGATGGATCCAAGGAAGGTTTTGGTTGGAGCCAAATCAAAAACTCATCGGACTGCTGTTCACGAGCCACATGCCTGCGAGGAGAGACCGTGATTTCTAACTACCGAACAATAAGCCTTTGATCAGACTTAATAAAGAGTCATTTCCGTGTTATGTAGTTAGGCCCCCAGGCTGGGAGTCAGAAGGCTCGTTGGAGTTGTTTTTCGTTAATTGTGTTAATGAGCAGATGGATAACGCTGCTGGCTAGCAGATAACTCATGGGGAATAGACCCATTTACTCTGCATATGACAGAGATGGGCTGAGACTGGAGGATGTGCTGTCACAAGCTGGTGGCAGGGTGATACATGACTTCTTCTCCTCCCAACTCCTTGCCATCCCCGTGAAGAGTGGGAAGGGCTCAGGCTTCTTCCTGTGGCCCAGGACAGGTCACTCCCTCCCTGCATCACTTGTCTATGAAAATAATGGTGACGGCAGTCATAGCTTCAGGCTGTCTTGTCACAGCATTAGGTCACGACTGTACAAGCGGAACCAGGATTCTGGAGTTCCTGTTGCCTGCCACCAGCAGTACCATACAGGAACTGAGTCCTCAAGTTGTACTTTATTCAGGGGGTACTGGTGACCCAAGAAGGTGGCAGCTACTATGCTCCTGCAAGCAGGAAACAAAGGCAGCCCATCATCTCAGAGCTGAGTGTTGCCCCTTTGGTCAGGTAGTCAGCTGAGTCCCAGAGATTCATAGTGTCATGCCATGTCTCTTGTCTCCTCAACTTCTCCCTAATTATAGTTCTGGCTGTCCTGGAACTCACTGGGTAGACCAGGCTGGCCTCAAATTCAGAAATCTGCCTGCCTCTGCCTCTGCCTCCCAAGTGCTGGGATTAAAGGCATGCGCCACCACCACCCGGCTTGGCTGAACCTTTTTAATTGCACCCTCCCCATTGGTCTAGCCTCGGCCAGTCTTGGCTGTTCAGCTTCAACAGTGGTCTCCAAGGCTAGACCTTAGCCACATCCCTTTTTTTTTGTCGGCCTCTGTGGTAGGGGCTTCATGGAGAGAGGAGCAGAGGGTTCAGATACTCCCAGGGATGGTAAGTTCGGTTAGTGTCTGCTAAAATCAATCCAGCATCCTTCCAAATGCCACCCGGGCTGTGGCTTAATTCAGAACAAGCAAGCACTTAACGGTGTATATGAGCGACTTCTACCATATGAAGTATAAATGTGACCTCACAGAATAGAAAGGTGGTCTATCCATGTTCCCTGTCCTCTTAACCACAATGAAGAGTTAGTCCCTGACTGCAAAGGACAATCCCAGCTCCAACCTTCACCTCTGAAAGCACTACCTTGGGTCTTCAGAGAAGAGTCATTCTGGATAGCAACTGGCCTACCCTGGGCCTTGGGCCAAGTATCTCTGAGCCTCAGTGTTCTCACCTGTCAAATGAGGCTGGGAATAGCTCATTCCCTGGCAACGTGGGACACACCTTGAGGCTCATGTCAAATTCTCATGAGTGCCCAGGACACAGCCAAGTCCTGCAAATGGCAGATACGGTTGTCACCTGTGTTGCCCTGGGCTTCCCAGAAGCGGAGCCCAAGACAGAGAGTGCATTATGTATTTGAAAGATGGTCCCAGGAAGTATGGAAGAGGGTGGGGAGCCAGAGGAACAAGCGAGGGCCAGTATAAAGCGCATGAGTATGCCTCCACAGTGACTGCGGCTCAAGCCCACGAGGAAACTGAGCCCACAGAGCACACTCAGCAGACCCCTACCCCACACACTGCAAGAGTCTGTGTCCCTTTCATTGTCACTAGGACCAAGTAAGTGACAGAACTGCTTAAAATGGAGGAAATGTTTGGTTTGGCTTATGATCACAGTCGCGCTGAGCAGTTCAAGTCTTGGGGCCCAGACATGGAGTCGAGGAGAAAACTGGTTTTCAGTTCGCTCCCTATTGTCGTGATAAACTACCATGACTAACGGTAACGGGGAGAAGGGAGTTTATTTGGCTCTCATGTTCTGATCACAGTCCACCATGAAGAGAAGTCAGAGCAGAAGCCTAAGTTAAGAACTAGGAAGCAGGAACCAAAGCGGAGACCAGGGAAAGAGCTCTGCTTACTGGCTTGCTCCGCATAGCTTGCTGAGCTAATTTCTTTCTTTCTTCTTTTTAAGATTTATTTATTTTATGTATGTGAGTACACTGCAGCTGTCAGACACACCAGAAGAGGGCACCAGATCCCACTACAGATGGTTGTGAGCCACCATGTAGTTGCTGGGAATTGAACTCAGGACCTTTGGAAGAGTAGCCTTAACCTTGGATCCATCCCTCCAGCCCTGGGCTAATTTCTATTCATCCCAGCATCACCTGCCCAGGCTTGGGACAACCCACCTCAGTCATCCATCAAGAAAATGCCCCACAGACTAGTCTAGTGGAGACGCTTCCTCAGTGGGACTCCAGCTTGTGTCAAGTTGACAAAAGACAAGACATAAAACCCTAACCAACACTCAGTTCATTTTTGTGTTCTCTCCCTTTTTCCCCATCATGGCTCCCAGCACATGGGATTGCCCATACCCAGTGGTGGTCTCCCAGCTCAGTCAGTGCTCTGTGGAAACACCCTCATCAATCCCCTAGGTGATTCTAAATCCCATTGACTTGATGTTAAGAATTAACCATCACAGAAGTGGTACCTGCCTATATTCACCTCTCAGTATTCCTGGAGGATGGTTTCCAGGGATGCCCCTTCCCATGGGTACCAAACTCTGCAGCTGTGCAGATTTCATATATGAAAAAGCATAGGGTTTTCATATGATCTACATACATCATCCCATATTCTTAAAACCATCTCTAGATTGTTTATATTCAGTACAAGGCAAACACCATTGGCAATAGCCATACTGTATTGATGTTCTCAATCATAAATCAGTTAAAACCATGAGCATGGAGCCCTTAGATACAGAAGTCCGGCCATGTTTGGGGAAGCCCTTGACCAGGCCATCAAAGTAATTCTTGGATCCTGGGAGGTCATTTTTGAGCCCTTGGGATATTCCGCCTGATAAGAGTCTCTGTTAACGTGTGAGGACTGGACTGTGTGGTGGGAACTGACAGTGGAGTGATGGGGACTTTTGATCACATGGTAGGAGCTCACCCTCTGCAAGCATTGAGGACTAAGCCCATGCACTAAAGGCATGAGCCACTGCCTGGCTGCATTCACTTTTCCGTTTGTCTTTTGCCCAGGCTAGTCTACAGCTCCCAGGAATATCACTGATCCTCCTGCCTCGGCCTCCTAAAATACTACAGTTACAGACATGAGCCACCACACATGGGTCTAAAAAAAAATTAAGCCTTCAACCTTTCTTCAACCAAGTAGCAAGAGGTCAAAAGCCAAGTGTCCCCCGAGGAAATGGAGACCAGAGAAGTCTACAGCCAACCTTCATCCCATAGAGGATGTTGGTAACTGATTGGCTGGAGCTGTGATGAGCTACAGAACAGAGAGAATTTGCATCAACAGGGTTTCTAGTGCTCTTCAGAAGGGACTATAACTTAGTTGTGGGTAGGGTCCAACCTGGTGCACCTGCCTTGAAAACAGAGTTCTCTCTGTGTGCCCATACATTCTTCACTGTTAATGAGAAGCATCTGAACTCTGGAGAGAGAACTCAAATCCTTCAGAGAAACCCCTCCAACACAAGTCTTCCCACGATAACAACAGCCACAGGTTAGGTCTGGAGCTTGGTTGGTAGAACACCTACCTGTCTAGCATGCCTGAAACTTTCAGCTTAATCTCCAGCACCACATAAAACTGGACATGGTCAGGGATGCCTATAATCCCAGCCCACGGGAGGTTGAGATGGGGGTTGGAGGTTCTAGATAACCCTTAGCTACATAGGGAGTTTGAGTCCAGCCTAGATGGAGTCCGGTCAAAACAAAACAAAGACTCCATCTTCCCTAAGCTGTGCCCAGACTCCCTCCACTGTCTTCTCTCCTGCCACCTCCCAGAAGCCCTCCTCGGCCTGCTATGTGCACTTCTCTGAGACAAGCTTTGGCCCTCTTCTTCTCTGCCTTCTCCCAAAGGGGGCCAGCCAGTAAGACTCCAAAGCTGTCTGTCTTAGTTAGCTTTCTGTTGTTGGAATGAACACCATAACCAAAAGCAACCTAAGGAGAAAAGGGTTTATTTTAGCTTACAGGGGAACCAAGGCAGGGACTGAGGGCAGGAGTGCAAAGCAGAGACCACGGGGAAATGCTGCTCAATAGTTTGCTCCCAGGCTTCCTTCCAGCGATCCTTGTTACATAGCCTGGACTGTTTGTTTCAGACTAATTTTGCCCGCATTGGGCTGGGCCCCCCTCCACCAACTGGCAATCAAGGAAATTCCCCCATAGATATGATCACAGGCCAATCTGATGGAAGCAATCCCTCATTCCAGACATGTCAACTTGCTAACCAAAGTTAGACGTCACACCTTTCCAGATCCAGTTTCTGGCCCGGCAGAAGGGATATCCTTGAGTTGTTCAGCTGTCCCCTGACCGTGGCTCTGCCATCTCATTTGGTCACTGCATTTGGAAGGCTGCACATGGCTAGTGTGTTGGGAGGGTAAAGGCATTGAGGGTTCCTGTGGGAGCCCAGAGCATCCATCCCGTGCAGCATGCCCACCTGGGCCTGCCTCCCCCTGGCCCTCTGAGAAATGGAGGTAGTAAAACACAGCAGAACAGATGGCTGCCTTATGAGCCAGAAGAAAATAACTTCCCACCAGGGGCCCCTGAAAAATCCAAGGCCCCCCATCTCTGGTTTCCTTTGAGAAGGTATGCCTCATCTTGAGTGATCTCGTGGGGCTATGAGCATCGCCTCTGTCTGCAGCAGAAATGCCAGGTACGGATGGGCTGCTGCAGAAGGATGCTCTCACCTGCTCAGCTCTGAAGCACCCACATCCCCCAGACCCAATCAAAGCTGGCTTTCTTTCAATGCCTCCCCTGCCCCCGCAGACTTCCTAGGGAAATCAGAGTTCTGAAAGCCACCTGCTAAGAGCCAATACAAAACAATCGTTAAGAAAAAGGCTCCTGATATAGCTGTCTCTTGTGAGACTATGCCGGGGCCTAGCAAACACAGAAGTGGATGCTCACAGTCAGCTATTGGATGGATTACAGGGCTTCCAATGGAGGAGCTAGAGAAAGTACCCAAGGAGCTAAAGGGAACTGCAACCCTATAGGTGGAACAACAATATGAACTAACCAGTACCCCGGAGCTCTTGTCTCTAGCTGCATATGTATCAGAAGATGGCCTGGTCGGCCATCAGTGGAAAGAGAGGCCCATTGGTCGTGCAAACTTTATATGCCCCAGTACAGGGGAATGCCAGGGCCAAAAAGTGGGAGTGGGGGGAGGGTATGGGGGACTTTGGGGATAGCATTGGAAATGTAAATGAGGAAAATACCTAATAAAAATATTTTAAAAGGAAAAAAAAAGAAAAAGGCTCCAACAAACAGAAAGGATACAGGGTGACTGGTAGTCCAGCCATTGCCGGGGGGGGGGGGGGGGGGAAGCTACCCTAAAGAGTTACCAGCCTGGACAGCTTAAGAGATAAGCAAATATTCTTCACAGTTGGAAATGATGGCAGACAAGATTAAGGTGCTGACAGATCCGGCACCCCGTGCGGGTGTCTGTCTGGTTGAAAGTTGGCTCTCGTTTCGTTGCACCCTTACATGATAGAAAGCAAAGAGGCAGAGAGTCGGTCTCTATCTCGTCTTGTAAGGGCACTAACCCCATGGTGAGGGCCCCACCCTCCTGACCTACTTATCTTGCAAAGGCCCCATCTTAAGAAACCATACACATATGAATTGGGAGTGCAGATATTCTTATACCTCTCCCCTTCACACTGACCTTCCTTCATCCCTCTTACCTCCTGTTTGTCAGCCCCATGTTGACACCCATAGCATCGTACACCATCATTTGGACTTCATTATACCAGCAGAAATATACTGTGGGGAAGCAGAGGGTGTGATGTTTATGAACAAGGATGGGTACCGCAGACCCACCAGAATTGGCAAAGCCTTCCTCTGGTCTATGTGGGAATGTTAGCAGATTATACAGAAGTCATGGTGGCAGCTTCCTCTTTCAAGATGTTTACAGCTCCAGTGTGCTCCCCTACAGAGACTAACCACCAAGACTAGTCAACCCCTCCTTCTCTGCTGGACATACATAGTAGATACTCTGAGATTCTGGGTTCTTGTATAGTTGATGCTGCTCCATCAGAGTCAGCATGGCCCATCCAACCCCAGCCTTTCCGTGCATGTGTCCATATGTCTGTCCTCTCTTCTTTCCTTCATTACCCCATTCAGGTTTCCAGAATCAAGCCATGCTGCATGGACCAATAAAGCACCGATACAGTTAGGCTCTGAGATTGGAACTTGTCTCATTCACAAGTGTTGGCTTTAGTTAATACAAAATATAGAAAAGGATGGACGGAGACTTGGAGGCAAGAGCATTAAGGTACGGGAAGCAAATGGGAGTTTTTTGCTATCACAAACACCCGAGGTGCTCAGAGCTCTCCAAACTGCAGTGTTTGTTAACCCTTCATTTCCCTCAGGAAGAAAGCAGGCATCTACAACCAAATAACCTCTCCTAGTTCACAATTCCAGTAATGTTTGTCATTACCGTTGCAGTTCGTTTGACAGCTAATGGAGGTGCAGGACTGGGAATTGCTGTTTAAGTGCTTTGCCATCTCTTTCTCCTGTGTTTTATGTCTACATCCTAAATAGATTATAATTGCCTTGAGGGCAGGAAGCAGGCATTTCTGCGTCTTCTGTGATTCAGGGCAGGGCTGGTTGGGCCCTTCATGTGTACTGTTGATTTGAGTCTCCTCATTTAGTCCAACGCTCCAATCCTCCTGTGGTACAAAGCTGCCCTGGGCCACGATCCTCCCATTTATTGCCAGCTGTAAGTGATCTCTAATGCGCACACTGCACATGCTCAGCTGCCCCTGTCTTCCCTACAGACCACTCCTGTTCAGAGCACAGACACCACCGTAAAAGGATTAGCCACTTTGAGCTCACTCTTTCAGAGGCTCTGAACTGTCTGGGGACTTCAGGAGAGAATTGGAAGGTCTACAGGCTAGGAAATGTCAAGTTCAGAGGTGGGAGCCCAAGACCAAAGGCAATAAGAATGGACCTTTCGGGGGGAGGGTATGGGGGACTTTTGGGATAGCATTGGAAATGTAAATGAGGAAAATACCTAATAAAAGATATATATAAAGAATGGACCTTTCAGAGGGTGACCCTGAACCAAAGCGACCGGAGGCCTGGAAGGTGGGCAGATCTTTATCATTACTGGCTTATTGGTGGGTTTCCGTGACAGCGTCCCATTTCAGAAAAGCCTGGGCATGGCTTAGACAAACACACACACACACACACACACACACGAGCAGCAAAGACTAAATGGAAAAACTCCCTGTCGGCCACAGTCTTTCGTGAGTTACAGTTACTTACTGATACAAGTTGATCTGTGATGCCCATCCCCAAAGATATGCTGAGGGCTCAGTCCCCAGAATCCCCAGTGTGTGATCCATTCCAGGAGTGTGATCCAATTTTTGGAGTGTGACCCGTTTTTGTTTTTGTTTTTGTTTTTGTTGGTCTTGAGAGAGGTTCCTAAACTATAATGGAGTTTTTAGTATAGGCCCTAATCTAACCAGACTGGGACCACTTAGAGGCACATACAAACAGGTGAGTTGGACACAACTGTAAGACAATGAAGGCTTCAGTCCCAGAAACCAGGAGACAGTCATCTTTGAAAGTACATGACCTATGGACACCTAGATTTCTAAGTTCTGGCCTTCAGAACTCTGTGACAATGTACGCCCTGTAGGCTGAGATTTTTCAAACCCTACTTTAATGAGGATTCTCAAATGCTTTGACCCCCAAATCTAGCTCACCATCCAAAGGTAGAGGAGAAAAGATGATAAATAGGACAAGGGGATGTGGACCTGTTTAGATGTAGTTCTTTGAGGCAATTCCAGTCTCCGTGGTCAAGAGACCAGCAGTAGTATCAGGGTAGCAAACACTAGTCAGCAGAAACAGCACGATCCTGCAGAAACAGCGCGATCCTGCAGAAACAGCAGCCAGGCCTCTGCTGGATTGTCACAAGCCGGTGGGAGCAACCAGAACCAACCAGCAGGAATACCAGGAGAGGTTTTCTATCCTGCCCTCTCTCAACAAACTGAACATCAATAAAGAATCAGATCCAAGAAGCACAGCACAGCCAACAATGTAAGCCCCCTGCACCCCTCTCCCATCACTGTCTATTGAGACCTACTTATACAAGAAGCATCGCACAGCCAGCAATGTAAGCCCCCTGCACCCCTCTCCCCATCACTGTCTATTGAGACCTGCTTATACACTCCCCAAAACATCACGTGTCCTCTCTATCCCCTGTTGCTTTGTTGCTTTAATCCACTTGGTGAGTGGCATCCTTACCCAGCAGCCCTAGAACATGGATGTGCTGTCCCTGCCCCTTTTCTGTACCCACAGGTGGACACAAATGACCTCACTAGAAGGGGAAGGTTCAGCTGTGATTAAATCAATGCTGTGTGTGTCAGATGTCCTCTCTAAAGCCACCTCCGGGGTGGCCGTATAGAGAGCACCCCATGGCAAGCAAAACCATCCGAAGTATTGCCAGGCTGATGGCTCCCAACTTGCCAAGCACGCTTCCTGGGAGAATGTTCTAGGTTGTTCACTTTTCCTGGGACTCTCTCTGCCCACCCACATGAGATTCATGCTCTGAGGTAGAGGTTCAGGCTGCCGCTGTTTAGTGTTCAATAGTCTGGAAAGTTCCATTTTTTTTTTGTTTTCAGTGGAAAAGTGAGTGTCCCAGATGGGTGTGGCAAAGGGACGAAGAGAGAATTCAGTCAATACGTACATTTGAGTGTACACCGGAGATCAGATGCTCTCGTGGGTGCTGATGAGGCGCTACATGCATGGGGCATGTGACCCCCGATGCCCCAGTTTTGCAAAAGTTATGTTCTAATGGGTGGGAACAGGCAATGAACACAAACATACATTTTGATAGTGTGAAGATGATAGTACAGAAAGGTTATAATCCAGCCTTGGTTTTAGTACTGAGATGGCCCCAGTGTTAGCCACTAGAAATGGCCTCCGGATACTCGCACAGGTTTTGGTCCTTCCCTTTCGGCATGCTCCCCTGCTCTGGTGTTGCCCAGTAGGATTTGATCATAGTACTTAGACATAGGAAGGGGTGATGCTGAACCCATCTAGCCTTGGTTTGACTGTGCTGGCCCCACTGACGTGGACAGTCATGTGACTCCTGGAAAGAATTCTAGAAGTTGAAGGGATCCCCGTGGAAGACAGTGTCACTAGCTGATCTGTGATTTTCCAGGTAGAAGCTCTGGCCTCACCCCTCTGCCCACCTCCACCCTGCACCTCAGAATGGGACTGTGATTGGAGACTTATAGCCTTTGGGAATCTGACTGAATTAAAATCCAGCAATCGGGGCATCTGGTCCAATCTCACCAAGAAGGAGTAGAAGAAATACAGGTGAGCAGAGACACCCGGGTGCTTACGCCCAGAGAGACAACAGCATGAGGCCAAGGAGTGCGACCTCTGAAGAATGGGTGCCTTCCAAGGCCTCCATCTCTGCTTCTAGTCACCAGTAACCCAGCCTGTGGCAATCTGCCATGGCTGCCCTGGAGACCCTGTAAAGAGGGCCTCTGCATTTTGCTCTGTCTGTTCTTTTTTTTTTTTTTTTTTGACAGATCTTTTTTTTTTTTTTTAAGATTTATTTATTTATTATATGTAAGTATACTGTAGCTGTCTTCAGACACTCCAGAAGAGGGCGCCAGATCTCGTTACGGATGGTTGTGAGCCACCATGTGGTTGCTGGGATTTGAACTCTGGACCTTCGGAAGAGCAGTCGGGTGCTCTTACCCACTGAGCCATCTCACCAGCCCCTGTCTGTTCTTTTTATTTGACTTCTATCTCCAGTAAATATGCACCCATGCATTATTTATGCAATTAAAATGCATATTAACTGTCTTGTGCTTATTCTTCTGTCCTACATGTTAATTGGGCTTCCTCTGAGTATATTGTTTTGGCCCTCCTTAGGCTGCCTCCTGGCGCCCTCTAGAGGCTGTGGCCCAGAACGCAGCTCTTCAGTTAATCTTATTTATTTCAGTGAAGGACCGGGATTCATTCGTTTCTTCCTGTTTTCAATCCGTCTTTTCTCACATCTATTTTGCTGCTCTCTTTATGTCTTTATGAGTTGAATTCATCTTTTATTCATCTGTTTTCTTCTTTTTCAGAAATGACATTTTCCTTTCAATTCAATCTTAGCTGAATCGCATCACTTTAAGAAAAAAGATTTTTTTTTTTGTTTTGTTTTTGTTTTTCGAGACAGGGTTTCTCTGTGTAGCCCTGGCTGTCCTGGCACTCACTTTGTAGACCAGGCTGGCCTCGAACTCAGAAATCCGCCTGCCTCTGCCTCCTGAGTGCTGGGATTAAAGGCGTGCGCCACCACGCCCGGCTAAAGATTTATTTTTATTTTATGTGTATGAGTGTTTGTCTGAATCTATGTCTATGCACACATGCATGCCTGGTGTCTGCAGAGGACAAAAGAACATGTCGGGTTTCCTGGAACTGGAGTTATAGATAGTTATGGGCTGCCAAGTGGGTCCTCTACAAGAGCAGCCAGTGCTCTTAACCCCTGAGCCATCTCTCCAGCCCTTGGATCTCATCATTTTTGATGCAATGTGTTTTTGGTTTGTTCCTTTTTTTCTCATTTGATTTTGAACTTGCAATTTTGACTTCCCGTTGCTCTCACATGGAACTGAAGAGGGGGTGCCAAGTGTTTTGGGTGTTTGCTCTTTGTGTCCTTTCTACTGTTGATTTAATTGCTGGTTGACTGATTGTTAAGTAATATGGCGTCTGGTGTTTCTATCATGGGAACACACTGTGTTAGTCACTTGTCTTGTTGCTGTGACAAAACACCCTAATAAAGGTAGTGTACAGAGAGAGGGGTTTCTTTTGGCTCACAGTTTGAGGGTACAGTCATCATGGTTTAGAAGTCAGGATGCTGGGAGCTTGAGGAAGCTGGTCACATTGCATCTACAATGAAAAAAGAGATGATCGCTGGTGCTCAGCTTGCTATCTCCTTTCCATTCAGCCTGGTACCTCGGGCTATGAAGTGTTGCTCCCCACAGGAAAAGTGAGGCGTCCCAACTTAACCTAATCTAGATAACCCATCACAGCCAAACCCAGAGGTTTGTTTTCTAGATGATTCTGGACCCTGTCAAGTTGACAATGCACACCATAGATCACCGCAGCCCCAGTCTGCCTTGTAAACGCTTCTGTGTGTCTCTGTAAGGCGTGGCCACTCTGTGCAGGTCACTCGCTGTGACACTACCTTGTGCAGTGGCCTGGCTGGCTGTTCAGATCAGATCCCCAACCTGACCTGTGACTGCAGCTCACACTTAGTCCTCTGTCACCCTTGACTAAGTGTGGACTTGTTGGCTTGTTCATTCAGCTGGACTTATGCAAGAGTGATGTTGGTCATTTCGCTTCTCTCCCTCCTGTGCCCTAGGTGGCAGATAAGCTGAGGCCCACAGTACAGATAAAATCACAAGAGACAAATAAAATAAAATCAATAACAACAACTAAAAATTAAGATATAAGGCCAGGCAGTGGTGGTCCATGCCTTTCATCCTAACACTTGGAAAGTAGAGCCAGGAAGAGCTCTGTGAGTTTGAGACCAGCCTAGTCTATGAAGTAAGTTTCATCCAGGAGTGTCAGGGATATTACACAGAGAAAACCTGTTTTGGAAAAATAAAGTAACTAATTAAAATAAAATACGTTTAAGAGTTGTCTGAGGGGCTGGAGAGATGGCTCAGCGGTTAAGAGCACCGACTGCTCTTCCAAAAGGTCCTGAGTTCAATTCCCAGCACCCACATGGTGGCTCACAACCATCCGTAACTAGATCTGGCGCCCTCTTCTGGAGTGTCTGAAGACAGCTACAGTGTACTTAAATATAATCAATAAATCTTTAAAAAAAAAAAAAAAAAGAGTTGTCTGAATCACATATATGCCAAGGAGTAGTTATGCCATGCCACAGATCTGGTGTAAGGAGGTTTGTTGGGGCAAGGGAGGAGATTGGCAACCTGGAGGATGGGTAGAGGCAGCAGAGTAGACATCCAGACAGATAGGAGTGGAGCCATGAAGGCAGAGAAAAAGATGGGCACAGACAAGAACAAAAACTATAGATTGCTTTTTCCTGTCTAGAGGCAGTGACCGTCGTGTGTCACTGCTTCCCAACACATGTCCCTATCTGGAGTCTCTGACAGTGTGTATCCTGTGAAATCTCAGGTTTGTCCAGCTTTCTTCAGTCTCTCCTTCCGACTGTGGCAGCCAGGTTCTGCACAGCGGGTTCTTCCTAAAGAAGCCATCATTTCCAGAAGGCTCGGAAGTGACAGACACAGATGGTCACACAGATGAAGCCCAAAGATAGGCACCAGCCCCTCCTGCCTGGTTTCATCCAAGGGAGCTCCCACAAAGAGTTGAGCCATTGACTGACTGCCCTGGGGCCTCTCCATCCACCAGTGAGATCCAGAAATGATGACCTGCAAATGGACAAACTGCCATTGGGACTGGATCTCAAGTTCTGGGGAGTCTACAGATCGGCTACCTCTCTTGACCTCTGAGGTCTCTTCACTCAATAGATCTGATGAGATTTGTTCCCTGGGCTCCAGAAAACCAGTAAGGTCAGTGGCGGCATAAAAGAGCCCCTGCAGTTCATGGCACTGAAACTGAGCTCAGACTTCAGGCTGGGCTTAGAGACAGGAACTCACAGGCGGTTCCCTTTCTCTCCCCCTGTCCCTGAGCCCCCAGGGATGCTTCAGCCACATCCAGCCTCTTTCTGTGGTAACAGGATAATGGCAGCTGATCCAGCCTCACCTTCTTCCATTTAGGAGGTAGCATTTAGAAAATGAGGTGATGATTCGGATAAGAAACGTTGCAAAATAAATGTGTCAGAGCGAGAGGGGTGCAGGAAAGAGTTCCCCCAAATGGCTCAGTGGTGTCATGTAAGTTGTAGACTGTGGATTCGTGGAGACCTGCCAAAAGGAAAGATGTCTACCTGTCTATGGACATTTAAAATGTAAAGAGTAATTAACTGGCCAGGAGTGATAGCACAGGACTGTAATTCCAGCACTCCAGAGATAGACCTCTGTGGTGGACCCCTATGAGTTCAAGTCCAGCCTGCTCTACATAGTGAGTTCTAGGCCATAGTGAAACCTTGTCTTAAAAAACTAAAATTAAAAAAAAAAAATTAAAGACATAAACAATGTGTGATAAGGAGCAATTTTCAGTGAAAGGACTGTTGGGGATACAAATTGTAAGACTTGTGGGCCCAAGCCGAGCGTGGTGGCGCATACCTTTAATCCCAGCACTCAGGAGGCAGAGGCAGGCAGATTTCTGAGTTTGAGGCCACCCTGGTCTATAGAGTGAGTTCCAGGACAGCCAAGGCTACACAGAGAAACCCTGTCTCAAAGAAGAAGAAAAAATAAATAAATAAAAGACTTGTGGGCCCAAAGATGGCTGCTATCTAGAGAATATTAGCTATCCATCTGGACACAGAATGTTGGCTGTGTGTGTTAGGGTTGCAATTCCAGTGTGAATGTGCTAGGCTAGCAGCTACGTGGCCTGGACATGGACACCTGCACCCACAGCCCTGTCTGGCTATGCTCTCTCCCAGCATGCACTGGTCCATCTCACGCACCATTTCCCCCCAGCTGTTCCTCAAGCTCTGAGATTGGCGTAAGTGTTCCCAGGGCAACAGCAATGCATGAGTTCTCCAATACAATGCTCAGAGAAAGCCAGACACAAAGGACCTCCTGCTGTGCGCTGCCATTTATGTAACTTTCAAAAATAGTCAACGCAGTCTATGCAGTCTGAAGTTGGGACACAGTTTCCTTAGAGCGACGACTGAGCAGACAATAAGGAGAACTTACAGGATGCAAGTCAATCGCATTTCCGGATCCCAGCAGCTATAACCGGAGCCCACCTTATGAAAAGGTTTAGCAGGCTGGAGAGATGGCTCAGAGGTTAAGAGCACTGACTGCTCTTCCAGAGGTCCTGAGTTCAATTCCAAGCATGGTGGCCCACATGGTGGCCCACAACCATCTATAATGCATATAATTCCCTTTTCTGGTGTGTCTAAAGGCAGCTACACTGTACTCATATACATAAAAAGGGAATAAATATATCTTTTTTGTTTGTTTGTTTGTTTTCTAGACAGGGTTTTTCTGTGTAGCCCTGGCTGTCCTGGAACTCACTTTGTAGACCAGGCTGGCCTTGACTCAGAAATCCACCTGCCTCTGCCTCCCAAGTGCTGGGATTAAAGGCGTGTGCGACCACCACCCAGTGAATAAATATATCTTTAAAAAATAAAATAAATTGTTTAGCACTGTACTGCCTAGAGCGTGCATTGTGTGGCATAGTCCAGCCAGGATCTCCCGTCTGGTCTCCAGGCTGGCTTCTCGTCATTCACTCACATTTGAGCTTAGTTGTGAGTTGGTTGGCCTTTAATTCTAGTGCTGGGAAGGCAGAGGGATGTGGATTATTGTGAGATGGGGGCTAACCTGGTGTACATAGTAAGAAAGACCCTATCTCAAACACATAAAAATCTTTATTATTGGTGTGCGTGCATGCCTCTGTGTGTGTGTGTGTGTGTGTGTGTGTGTGTGTGTGTTTATGCACATGTTCCAGAGATTGAACACAAGTTGTCAGGTTGTATGGTAGTCCTTTCTCCTGTTGATCCATCTCATCCCTCCCCCGATTTTTGCATGTTTGCCTGTGTTCAAATGTACATGGGTGCATGTGTGTGCACCAAGACCAGACATTACCCTGAGATGTCACTCCTGAGGAGGCTTCTCCCTAGGTTTTTCTTTTTTAAAGACAGAGTTCTTTTACTGGGGCTAAGGCTGATTCTAGGCCAGGCCGGGAGCCCCAGGAAGCTGCCTGTCTCTGACTCCCTGGCAGCGACATTGCATCTCTATGCCTGGAACTTTACAGGGGCTCCGGGGCTCAAACTCAGTAACTCATGCTTGCACGTCAAGCCCTTTACCAGCAATGTCATTTCCCCAGAGCTGATCCACACATTTTTAAAGTTCTCCTGCCCTTACATATCGCTAATCTTTTGGGTTTTGTTCAATTCAAGCTTTTTAAAACCATACCTAAAAAGAAAATTGTGCATATTTGGGGGAGGGCATGAAATGTTTTGATACATACGTTATGAAGTGTTTAATCAGGGTAGACATGTTGTGTGTGTGCTGACTGGTTTTGTATCAACTTGACACAAGCTAAAGTCATTTGTGAGGAGAGAGCCTCAATTGAGAAAATGTCTCTGTAAGATTGGGCTATAGGTGTGCCTATAGAGCATTTTCTTCTCTTTTCTTTTCTTTTTAAAGATTTACTTATTATTATATCTAAGTACTCTGTAGCTATCTTCAGACACATCAGAAGAGGGCATCAGATCTCATTACGGATGGTTGTGAGCCACCATGTGGTTGCTGGGATTTGAACTCAGGACCTTCGGTGCAGTCGGTGCTCTTAACCACTCAGCCATCTCTCCAGCCCTAGAGCATTTTCTTAATTAATGATTGGTGGGGAGGGTTTAGCCTGTTGTGGGGTCATTCCTGGACTGGTGGTTCTGGATTCTATAGGAAAGCAGGTTGAGCAAGCCATGAGAAGCAAGCCAGTAAACAGCACCCCTCCATGGCCTCTGCATCAGCTCCTGTCTCCAGTTCCTGATCTATTTGAGTTCCTGTCCTGACTTCTTTTGATGATGAACAGTGATGTGGAAGTGTACGCCAAGCAAAGCCCTTCCTCCCCAAGTTGTTTTTGGTCATGGTGTTTATCACTGCACTGGTGACTCTAAAACAACATGTCTACCTCCTCAAACACCCCTCACTTCTTTATGGGGGAAAAATTCTGAATAATTCTGTAATATTGAAACACTCATTAGTGTAATCCACAGCCTTCCACCTGTGTAAGAGTCTAGGTGTGCTTTTATATGTGTTAGAACTTCTATGTGGAGTTTAAGAAGTATTAGGCTAAAGACTACTGAGATGTAGTTTTTTATTCTTATTTTTCCACCTGCCCCTTAAGGAAGCCAAAGTGCATCCATGATAAAGGGAGATTTTATGTTTGGGGGCAGCTTTATGTTCACTGGCTGAAGAGCTTCCAGGAATAATCAACTGGGAACAATCAGCCCCTGCTGATAACCGAGTCATCAACGGGGAGTTATACTCAACCTTAGGGAACCAAGCCACTCACGGGACGCATCACAGTCAAGATGGGAATTTGCTTTCTTCTCTCTCAAGGAGGAGTCTGAAGAAAGGCAGTCCAAGGAAGAAAGGACCAGGACAGTGGGACAACAGGAGCTCACTCTCCTAGCGTGCCTGCCCACCATCCTGAAAATGACTGCAGCTTCCGTGACCATGTTCCAAGCAGAAGAGAGAGAAGAAAGCCAGCCCAAACACAAGATCCTTTAAGGTTGCTGTTTGTTTTGTTTCCCTTCCCAGAAGTCCAACCACGCCTGGCTAAGGAAGGTGTACTTACTCAGCAGCCTGCCTCAGCTCTGTCAGCCCCCACCCCCACCCCCCGCCCGCCAACCCCCGTGGTGCGGCCCTGCAGCGAACAGCAACCAGCAGCAAAAAGAAGCCAGCCTCTTGTCCTAGCATGCACACATTGGAACTACTGTTAGCTCCCAGTGATGCAATAACATTTAGGGGCAAATTCAAGAGAGAGTCTAGCAAGTTCCACCAGCACAGACCACAGTGACGCTTCCCTATCCAGTGACCCACAGGAATGCCACCACCCTTCTCCCATCCCCAGCAAAGTCTGCCTCTCAGCCCTCATAAGAAAATCCCAGGATCCAGTGACATCTCAGCTGTAACAGAGGGGAGATGGCTCAGTGGGCAAACATGACAACCTAAGTTCAGATTGCCAGAACCCTTGTTTAGAAGACCAGTATGGACGTGCACACCTGTGACCCTAGCACTGAGAAGTCAAAGACAGGCAGATCCCCAGAACAGCAGCCTCTCCTCATGTTATCTTCTGAGCTCTTTTCTCTTACTAGTCATCACTCATTATTCCAATCCCCATTATAAGTCTGTCTGTCTGTCTCTCTGTCTGTCTGTCTCTCCCTCTGTCTTAGTCAGGGTTTCTATTCTTGCACAAACATCATGACCAAGAAGCAAGTTGGAGAGGAAAGGGTTTATTCGGCTTACACTTCCATACTGCTGTTCATCACCAAAGGAAGTCAGGACTGGAACTCAAGCAGGTCAGAAAGCAGGAGCTGATGCAGAGGCCAAGGAGGGATGTTCTTTACTAGCTTGCTTCCCCTGGCTTGCTCAGCCTGCTCTCTTATAGAACCAAGACTACCAGCCCAGAGATGGTCCCACCCACAAGGGGCCTTTCCCCCTTATCACTAATTGAGAAAATGCCTTACAGTTGGATCTCATGGAGGCATTTCCTCAACTGAAGCTCCTTTCTCTGTGATAACTCCAGCTGTGTCAACTTGACACACAAAACCAGCCAGTACACCCACCATGTGTGTATCTGAGCTCTCTCTGCTTACTATATCATTCATTATCCCATTATAAGTAAAATTCACTCTCTCCCTCTCTTTCTCCATGCCCCCCTATGTGTGTGTGTGTGAGAGAGAGAGAGAGGGAGAGGGAGAGGGAGAGGGAGAGGGAGAGGGAGAGGGAGAGGGAGAGGGAGAGGGAGAGGGAGAGGGAGAGGGAGAGGGAGAGGGAGAGGGAGAGGGAGAGGGAGAGGGAGAGGGAGAGGGAGAGGGAGAGGGAGAGGGATACCCAAGCAACTTCCTGCTGCAGAGATGGCAACTGTGTGACCCTGGGCAGATTACTTTCTCTCTGAAGCCCTCTCTGAAGGGCATCTTCTCAGGAGCCCTTCAAAGGAGTCTCAGCTTAAATGATCACTGCCTGGAAAACATGCCACAGCAGCTGGTTTGCCACAAGTCCCCAGTAAATGCCAACCAGTACATTAGGATGTACCCTGGGTGGCTTGCTCCATGGAATACCAGAGAAGGGTCCCACTTCGGGGAGTGGATCAGCTCTAGCTTACGAACCCCAGGTCAGTTCTGAATCTCATGTTATCTGAATCTCAAGGCATCCACAGAAGTCACTTTGAAGGGACCAGAGATGGATGATGTAAATTCCCTTTCTAGGGAAGCAACAGGAGGAAATGGATTGCCTTGGAGCCCGGGCTCCAGGCAGACTTTCCCCAGAAGCTCAATGGGTTGCTTTCCAGACCTGTGGAGCTGCGTCAGAAATGTGGGCTGCAGAGCCACCTGCTGGCGGTGCTTGGAATGTCCCGGCTGGAAGAAAATGGAAAAGTTTTGGTTGATAATTAGCCTGGAGTTCCCCAGGCTACTTGCAGAGGTTCTGAGGGAGGCTTATGGTTCAGGTGGTCCAGTGTCCCCCCTCTCTTCCCATTCTGGGCCCTATTTTAAAGTCGTCAACAACAACAACAACAACAACAACAACAAAAACATGCAGAAAAATGTGACCCTTGTCGGGCGTGGTGGCATACACCTTTAATCCCAGCACTCGGGAGGCAGAGGCAGGCGGACTTCTGAGTTCGAGGCCAGCCTGGTCTACAAAGTGAGTTCCAGGACAGCCAGGGCTGTACAGAGAAACCCTGTCTCGAAGAAAAAACAAAACAAAACAAAACAAAACAACAACAAAAAAAAAAAAAGAAAGAAAGAAAGAAAAATGTGACCCCCTGGTAGTTGGATGCTTTGTCCCAACACCTGAGATTCATAACTTTGAAAAGAAAATGTTCACGTCACAAGATACATGAGAAAGGCTGAGGGCTCAGGGTGACTCTGGGAGATTAAAGAAGTGGGACAAACAAAGGCACTGTGTCCTCAGATGTCTTCTTTATATTAAAAAAGACCTTTCCCGGGGCCTAGCAAACACAGAAGTGGATGATCACAGTCAGCTATTGGATGGATCACACGGCCCCCAATGGAGGAGCTAGAGAAAGTACCCAAAGAGCTAAAGGGAACTGCAACCCTATAGGTGGAACAACATGATGAACTAACCAGTACCCCGGAGCTCTTGTCTCTAGCTGCATATGTATCAAAAGATGGCCTAGTCGGCCATCACTGCAAAGAGAGGCCCATTGGACTTGCAAACTTTATATGCCCCAGTACAGGGGAACCCCAGGGCCAAAAAGGGGGAGTGGGTGGGTAGGGGATTGGGGGGATGGGTATGGGGAACTTTTGGGATAGCATTGAAAATGTAAATGAGGAAAATACCTAATAAAAAAAATTTTTAAAAAAGACCTTTCATAATAAAATGTATCGCCTAAACTGGCTGGAAAAAATATATAAAATAGGATTCTGAACAGGAGGAAAATGAGCAGGAGACACCACCACCACTGTGTGTGTAATATGTAGGTGTGGAGGGTGAGAGTGGAGCTCGGGTCCTGCCCCTACACACAGCTGCTACAACAACCCAGGGACACCCACGGGGGACACCAGAGGGGGAGTCCCCCAAGATGCAGGGATGGGTCTCTAGCCAGGAATGGGAGGCACCCCACTGTCCACACACACCCAATCCCATCTAAACCGGGAACGGAGGATTCCCAAAAGGTTCCAAGCAAATAATTGGGAATGATAATGACACACACAAAGCCCCTCAATGCTTCAGACACCATTAGCTCAGGTCGTCTTGGAGGGAGCAGATTAACAGAGCTGTAAACCAGATTCTCAAGGCCTATGGTGGCCATGATTATTTTATTATTATAGCTATAAAAACCGCTGATTGTTTTGGGCACTGATTTTTTTTTAATCTTTTAATTATCTTTAAAAATAGCTTTGTATTTTTAGGGAAAAAAATTAGAGTTTAAGTAGTTCCCATATGCCTTTCTCATAGAGGATATCATGAGACAATCAGCATAAAAATCTGACTAAGGCCCTTTGTGTAGATAACTGGACTATAATTTCATGGTGTCAACCATCATACGGTGACTAGATAGGAGAATGCCTTTGCTGATCAGAGAGATGTGCTGAAATATTGGAGGGTAAAAAGCCAGTGGTCTGTATTTGACTTGCAAATATATATATATATATATATATATATATATATATATATATATATATATATATATATATACCCGTGCACATTTCTACATATGTTTATTTTGAGATCGGGTCTCATGTAGCCCAGGCTGGCCTCAAACTCCTTACTGTCCTGCCTCCAACTCCTGAGTGCTGGAATTACAGGTGGGCATCCCCACTCCCAGTTTATGAGATACTTGGGGGGAGAGGGGCAGGGCTCTATGCACATGAGGCAAGCGCTCTACCCACTGAGCTACATGCCCACCCCTCCCTAGGCTGTCACGACCCTTTGTATAATCCCTGTACAGGATTTTTTTTTTTTTGTACTAGTCTTCACAACTTTTCAAAAAGTCTGAAACTAGGTGAGATGACAAGCTAATCCGCACCCCTCCCCTGACCCAAATCAAATAAATGGTGCTCTAACGCCATTCTGGGTTCTGCCGCTCAAGCAGTAACAGCTTCCATTTCCTGGAGCCCTTTATAGGTGCCAGGCAGGTGGGAATTGCTTTTTCAGGTCTATGTCCTTGAATCCTTGGCAAGTCTGTGGAGGAGGCGCTGTGGCTGCCCTTCATTTCCAGGTAAGAGAGCCTTTAGTCTGGTGATCTCTGGTGGGGCGGGGGTAGGGGTCGTCCAAGGTCACTCTGCCAGTGAGGGATGGGATTGGAACCGGCTCTTCAAATCCAGAGAATAAAACATCCATGAGGTTGGAGCCATAGACAGACCAGGGTCCTTGGCCATGGCTGTCGGCTGGATCTGCAGTCTCCTCACAATAAGCTCATGTGACATGCTCTGCTCACTGTCCCCATGTGGCCTTCCCCCACCTCCTCTTCTGGGACAGCCTGTCTTTCCTCCAAGCCCACCACAGAGGGGAGACCTTCTCTCTCCACCACACCAGCTCCCCCCATCCCCCAGGGACTGCCCCACTTTCTGTCTCCTGCTGCAATTCTTTTAGCAAAGGCACAAGTGTGACTCCACAGCAGGCTCCAGCTCTGGACCCAGATGCTTAGATTCCAATCCTGGGTTTTCTGCTACTGGCTGTGTGATCTTGGGTGAATTACTCCACCTCTCTGAGCACCTCAGAAACAAAACCACTATTATAACTCAGTTCGTTATACAGAACTAGCGAGCAGTCAATACATTGTCTGGCAAAGAACAGTAACTGAAATCTTAGCTACTACTCTTGTGCCCTCTCAAAATGTCAGTTTTACTTTTTTTTTTTTTCCAGTTAAATTGGTTACGAACATGTGTCCAAGTTACATTTCTAGCTTGCCCCAGAACCCAATCCACAGCTTCCCAAGGAAGGTTCTTGGGAAAAGAGAACGGTTGAATAACCATTTTTAAACTGAATATAAGACATAAGGTGTCTGATAATCACTATTGGGTACTTCGGTGGTTGATTTCCCTAAAGAGAGGTCCTAATCCTGTTAAAGTTTACCAGAAAATTGCTTAAGTGCTGTCTTAGTTAGGGTTTTACTGCTGTGTACAGACACCATGACCAAGGCTAGTCTTATAAAAGACAACATTTAATTGGGGCTGGCTTACAGGTTCAGAGGTTCAGTCCATTATCATCAAAGTGGGAGCATGGCAGTATCCAGGCAGGCATGGTGCAGGAGGAGCTGAGAGTTCTACATCTTCATCTGAAGGCTGCTAGTGGAAGACTCATTTCCAGGCAGCTAGGATGAGGGTCTTAAGCCCACACCCACAGTGCCACACCTACTCCAACAAGGCCACACCTCCAAATAGTGCCTCTCCCTGGGCCAAGCATATACAAACTATCACAAGCTTCACCATTAGGAATGCTATCCGGCCTCTTGGTGGTGGTGGTGATGGGACAGGGCAGTGGTTGTGAGTTGCATCAGAAGAAAGAATTTTGTCTCAGACCCTAATGGGTCTCTCTCTCTCTCTAACAACTGCCACAGTTGGGGATTGTATTTTTTTTAACATTTATTTATTTTATGTATGTGAGTACACATCTTTAGACACACCAGAGAAAAACACCAGATCCAATTAAACTTAGGACCTCTGGAAGTCAGTGCTCTTAACCACCAAGCCACCTCTCCAGCCCCAGTCTCTTTCTCTCTTGTTAATCACTGTGACCATAGCTGACATTCCTCTTTCTCTACACAACACTCTGGCCTGGCCTCAAGCTGTGTGACAGGCCCAGTTTGAAGCATGTCACATTTGTTCCTGTCTCCTCCAATGCTCAGTTATAGGGCTAGGCTGTTCAGATCATGCTGTGGGATAGACATGTGAGAGAAACACACCCTCCCCTGTCCCTTATGACGAAAATAAAAAGGTTTCAGAGGGAGACGAGGTCACTCACTCTCCCCCACGCCCCCCGGGTGGTGGGGCAGCTGTGTGCTATCTGGGTTGGCAGAACTTGGTTGGGCTGTCTTCCCACCACCATAGGGTAAGATTCTTGCCAACTTGAAGATAAAACACGGAGGCTGGCAGAGGATTGAAGCCTGGTTACCAAGCATGGACTCTTTCCCTCTGACAAGACAGTAAAGGGCCGGATCCAAGCTGCTTCTCAGTGTTTCCTGAGAGGTTCATGGACATCTTGCCACTGCATGAACAAACAGATGGAGTCGGCAGCTGGACACATGCTCTTCTGGAAGAAGCAGGCTGCCTGTTCATCATGAAGGCTGTTTCCCAGGTAGGAGGAGGAGAGCATCTCCAGGCTAGTAGGAAGTGAGGTTGGTTCTCAAAGTGTGGTCCCTGAGCAGCGACAAGAACTTATTAGAAATGAGAAGTCTTGGGGCTAGAAATATGGCTAGATGGTTAAGAGCACTTACTGCTCTTCCAGAGGACCCAAGTTTGGTTCCCAGCACCCACATCAGGTGGTTCACAACCATCTCTAACTCCATCCCTAGGGGAGCTAACACTTGTCTTCTAGCTTCTGCAGGCCCTTGCATTAGTGTGTACATAGATATACACATAACCAAAAATAAATCTTTGGGAGGAAAGACTCTTTTTTTTTTTTTTTTTTTTTGGTTTTTCGAGACAGGGTTTCTCTGTGTAGCCCTGGCTGATCCTGGAACTCACTCTGTAGACCTGGCTGGCCTTCAACTCAGAAATCCACCTGCCTCTGCCTCCCGAGTGCTGGGATTAAAGGCGTGCGCCACCACGCCCAGCTCTTGTCCCTACGCAACACCTACAGATTCAGAACTGGCCAGAGTCCGGTGATCCTGCTTAAACATGCCTTCCAGGGGTTGATGCAGATTCAAGTTCACATTCAGGCCAGTCAAGCTGTAGTACCTGCTCCTTCATTTCTCTCATTTCCTACCATCTTCTTTGCCTCCTGTCTTCTCACACCCTTCCTCCTCCACAAAACAGGAATACCTTTTCAGAGACCCTGGGAATTCAGTCTAACTGCCCCAGGTGTGTGAGAGCTTCTGCTGTCAGAGCCTTTGTGCTGTTTCCTCTGCCTGGAGCATTCTTCCTCTAGAGAGAGATGAGTAAATAGGGCCCTGGTTACCTCGTGTCTTAAATGCCACCTGGTCAGCCAGGGCTTGCTTTCTTGCCTCCTGCCCATCTTTCCCTCTGATTCAGTCCCCTTCTTTACACGTGCAAAGGTGTGATACCTGTACCCATCACCTTCTTCCACCCAAGACCGAGGACTGTCAATCTCTGGCCCATCTGTGTATCCTCTCAGCTGAATCCTTTACAAACTGCTCTGTCCAAAGAGCAAGGAGATATCTTAATGCTACCCTGTACCAGGACTCCAGATGCAAAGTAAAAACAGAACGTCAGAAGAGGCCCTTGCTGCCCAGGACCCTAAGGATGCTTGGAACAAAATGTCATTCACTGGAAATGAATGACAGCTTTGAGAAGAGCCGCTACAGCAGCTACTCAAGGTGGCTTCTAAAGGGTGGAGAACTAGGGAACCCCAACCCCACCCCATGACACACACTGATTCTTTTGATAAATCTTTGCCAACCACTCACCATGGCCAGTGCCAGATCCTAAGCAGAAGAGAGATCTGATACCACGACCTCTTTTGGCCACCTCTTCTGTGTGGTGTCTGTGTATATTCAAACTTCATTCTGTACCAGCAGAGAGCTGGATGCTGGCAGGATTCTGGTATCACAACTACCTGGCTTTCTATTTTGTAAATATTTGCTCTTCCTCACCTGCCTAAGGCAATCTAGAATTGTATGAAAGAGCCAATGGACAATAGCTGGGTAGGAAGTAAAGGCTCTTCTGGGCAGAGGGACTCTGGGGGAAGAATTCAGAGGCCTAAGGTTCGGCCTCCAAGGGAGAACAGACCAGATTGGAGCAGAGCAGATCTGCCCATGTGGTGGACACGTTGCCAGAATTAGTCAGGCTGTAGTAGTCTGGAGACTCCTTAGCGTAAGGCCTAAACTTTAAAATACTAGTCCCTTGTGTCGTTATTTATATCACTGGTGGGTCCAAGATAGTCCAGCTATAGGTACTGAAAGACCCCGAGAGGAGCCCCTCAATCAAGCCTCGGGATAATAGCGGACCTCCAAGAACTCACAAAAGACCAAGCTTGATGCAAACCACATGAGGCTTTATTTGGGGAAAGCCAAAGCTCTGGGGACGACTCGTATCCCACGCAGGGGTAGAGGAGTTGACCACGAGGGGAAAGGGGTCCCAGTTTTTATAGGTCCTCAGGGCGGGAAGGAGAAGAGGGGAGTAGGGGATTTCCAGATCTAAACAATGTAAAATGAGTATGGGAGGGCACACACCTGGGTTCAAGGAACGGTCAGAACATTGGGCACCTCTGTTTTTCTAAATCAGTGAAGCTACTTCTACTAACAATGAAATCTATTTTGCCAATGTCAGGGCTTCTGTGACCTTTTACATTCTGTCAGGATCTTTCAGTACCAATGTTAACTTTCTTCCCAACCAACAGTAGAGGGCTCCATTCTCTTCCTTAATCATTCAAGACTCAAATAAATTTGTATAGTAACCAATGCTAATGGGAATGCCCAAAAGCTAAAAATAAATGACTGTCAATCCCAGTCTTGGTAAACGTCCATCATGAAGCCCAGTAACATTAGAAGTCGTCACATAAAAATTCAAGAACTTTTCTAGAACCATCTCTAGCTTAAATTTCAGATATCTAGAATGCTTAAAAACCACTGCAAAAGTATCAAGACAAATCTTAGCTAATTAATACCTTCTCAGAAAGGTATTAGCTAAGAATAACCACCCCACTCAGAATAACTCCAAAAATCTTTCTCTGAAATAGAAAACTAGGCCGGGCAGTGGTGGCGCATGCCCAGCACTCGGGAGGCAGAGGCAGGTGGATTTCTGAGTTCGAGGCCAGCCTGGTCTACAGAGTTCCAGGACAGCCAAGGCTACAGAGAAACCCTGTCTCAAACCCCCTACAAACCAACCCCTAGCTTTTGTGTTCCCAGAAGTCCAGGGGCACCATAGCTGTCCACACCTACAGCCTGCTATCAAGCTCTTCACTGGCCTAGAGATGGTCCTTGAATTCTGTCAGGTTCAGTCCCCAGCATTCATGTCGGGAGGCTCAAGGCTACCTGTAACACCCAGTCCAGTGATCATATGCCTTCTGTGAACTGCAGACCTCCCTACACAGACTTAAAAATCAAAATTTACAAATTCTCAGACAAGAAAAATGTGTTAGTTTTTAAAATGTACCATTTACCTGTTTGTGTTCTGGGAACTAAGCTTAGTAAGCACCCTTACCAAGCGTTCCACAGGTCCTTCACTTCGAATAGAAAAGTCCTAGTTATAAACCCATCAGTAATTACACCCTCTTTACCAGTTTCTCTTTGGCCCTATTGGTATCCAAGTTACTCAAGGGGGTTTCTTCTTTCTCCCCACCTGACATCCCACCCACAGTACTTCTTTCTGTTCCTTAAGGTCCTCCAAAGCCAGTCCCTAAGCATACCCTAGTTCCTGTCTACAGTCACCTGTCCTGTCAGGAAAATGCTCTACATTTTATATTCCAGTCCATTTACCCATTCACATCCCTAGTTCTCAGCAATGATACGTCACTTCCTAGGACTGTGACACCCCAGCCTTTTTTACTGACACAGGCACCTTCCCCAAGTTCTGACCTTGCCTGTTCAGCTATCTCAACTCTCACAAGCCCTAAAATCTGAGGCTACCAGCCCTACTTGTCCACTCCCAACACCCTGAAGCCCAAGCCTCAGGGGGCATCAAGAACAGGAAAGTCACAGGCGTGTCAGGAGCTAGTCTCCTTTTCCACACCCAGCTGAGTTCATGGCTTGACACAGATTTAAAAGGCAGACTGAATTAACCTATGGGGTTTATTGCATGCACAACTGTTAGGGAGGTAAGAGGAAGTTGGCAACAAGTTCTTGTCACTAGTCTTTCCAGGCACTGGCTGATGGTCACGGGGACAGAACACAGCCCTCTGAGGTGTTGGTGTCAAGACTTTGTATGCTGGTGTCTCCCATGCATGAGCCAGTAAAATCGGCAGTTTCATGATGCCAAGGGGGGCGGTGTCTCCAGTTTCACTTTGTCTTCTTTGGCCCTCTGGTGTCCACAAACATCTAGAAAATTAAAGGGGACGGGGAACATGATGCTTTCTTATCTCCACCCATCATCACGTATCTTCTAGCTTCGGGCACTGTTAGCTAACTGGAAGCTGGTAATAACAGGTCAGAGCTAGACAGGTTCAGGGACCAGCATCCCTGTTAGCCAAGTTTACTCTTCTCCTGACACTGCATGTGGGAACATGCCACCCATCTACCAGACAGATGTCTGTCTGCAGGCCTCGAATCCACAGCCATGGAAGGAGAATGTAACTGGGGCTCATGGGATATTTGCAAAACTGAGCCAGAATAATGTCCTCTTAGGACACTGCCCAGCACTGGTAGAGGACTCTAAGTGAGCCTGGTATCTGCAACTGAGAGACCACTAGGCTGTGAGAAGGAAGATTTGTTCGAAAGCACCAGGGTTTGACAAGGACAAGTGTGATCCTCCAAACACGGGGAAAGGCTTTCGGCATCCTCTCCCTGCAGTATCAATGACCAGGGCACCAGCAGCCCACAATCACTTTCGAATACAGGGGCAGAAGGGAAGCCACAATGGATGGATGGGCAGCTTAGGAAAGGGCCAAACTGGGACAAGTGACCATATTTACAGCCTGTAACAGAGGTAGCTTCCCAACTCTCCAATCTTCTCAACCATGAATACCCTGGAGAGCTGCTAAATACTGCTGCCTCAGGCAGGACCACTCTCACACACTCTAAGGGATGGTGGTAGTGTTGCTTCAGAGACCACAATTTGAGAACCATTACTTCAGTGGTCTCTTACTAAGACAATGAATGAAAAAAGACAAGTTTGGGGGGGCGGGGAGTTAACTTCTGAGGACTCATGAGTCCTCATGAGTCTGGGACGGGACTGCTCCCTAACAAGTGCCCACCAAGTTCAGAGAAGGCTAACTGCACCCCAATTGTAGCCATTCTCAAGCCAACTGCAGAACCCAATGAAACCATGCAGGTTCCCAGGGGCTCCTGTGACCCTAGTGTAGCTCTTTACTTCACACTATGAAGATGTGGGGAAGTGAGGTGTCAGGGGCTGGAGGAGCCATGTTCCTGCTGGCCCGGGTGGGGAAGCAGCCTCTTCATGACTGTGGCCTTTGCTGGACCACTGCAGCTCTCTAGTGAGGCATCTGGAGTCATACCTTCAAGGGCCCTGTTCCAGCATCTTCTGGAAAGCCGAGGACTGTTGAGCACACGTGACAATCCTGCAGAGACAAGCCACACTCAGGACCTCCGAGTCAACCAAGATCTCACCAGGAACCAAGACACAGCTATTAGCTGGGGGTGGGTGGAATACAAGGCAGCTGCAGCAGCTTCTTCCCAGATCCCCCTTTCTCCTCCCATGTTGGGCACTCAACTGAAAGCCACACCCTCAGCACCCCCCCACCAGTCTCCTACTTCCCATATCCTCAGCACTCACACACACACACCCCAGTCTCCCACTTCCATTCTCTTCCTTCTTACACTGATTACATTGTAACTTCTGATAAAGTTGGCTTTCCTGCTTTTTGTTTTGTTAAGTTTGGATCTGTGTGGAAGTCCTTCCGCCTATAGGCCCATATACTTGAATACTTGGTCCCTAGTTGGTAGGGCTGCTTGGGACCATTAGGAAGTGTGGCCTTGTTAGTGGAGGTATCAGGGGGGTGGGGCAGGAGAGCTTCGAGGTTCCAAAAGCCCATGCCATTCAGTTAGCTCCCTGCCTGGTGGTTCTATCACGTATGTGAGCTCCCAGCTACTGCTGTCCAACATGGCCATGCCTGAAGCTATACAGATCCTGAAGAGTCACCCTCTGAAATTCTTAGCCCCCAATAAACTCTTCACAGGCACTAGGCACACATGACATACATACATGTGCATTTACATATACACATGAAACAAAAAATGTTGGACTGCATTTTGGTCTGCAAACCATGCATTTTAAGACCAGTGGCTCACAAGGGATACAAATACACTCATTGGGCCACGGGGACTACAGGCTGGGAAGGGAGCTGCACACTCTGCACCAGGGAGCTCCTTCTCTCAACACACGCTTAAGGGCTGTTACACGCCCAGCCCCACCCCACCCCACCCCACCCCGGCACACACAGCTCCACTCAGTCCAGCCCCACATCTCCTCCTGTCATCTACCTTCTGCTCCTATGTGAAAAGTTAGGGAACCCGTCTAGGGATCCTTTGGAAATCTGTGCTGACCTAGCATATGCAAATACCCCAAGTTTCTAGAAACAGAACACCAAGTTGCGAAGACCCAGCCCTGACTTGTGCAGCTTCCAGAAAGCTGCCACCCACACTTCTGTAAGGCTGCAGAGAAAGACACAAGTGTAGGAAAGCTCCAGGCCAGATGCCCCGAGCTCGGAGCCCGTCTTTCCGAATCCTTTCCCTGCACTACCAATGACCGGGGCACGGCAGCCAAGATCACTTTTGGATGCAGGGGCAGAAAAGGAAAAAAGGAAACCCAGAAAGATGGGAGATGGATGCCAGGGTCAGATGCAAGCCACGGTGAACATGTGGATCCAGCTCTGCACAATCTTCCAAGAATAAGAGGGAGTCAGTCCTGAAAAATCTTTGTCTTAGCTTTAGTTTTCCAAGTCAGGAAATGGAAGATCAAAACAGGTAAGACTACTTAATTAAGGTAGAATCTGGAGACTAGCTAGGTAACAGCTGGTCACCTGATATCTAGGCTGAGGCCCTGCTTTCCAGGGCAGAAGCAAGGCACACATGTGGGTGCACTTCTGCCACTGGCGGAAGAATGAACGGGAAGGGAGGGGCCTCAGGGGGCCAGAGCAGATAGGTGCTCAGGACCACCCTAACTCTCCATCATCCAACTATGACTTTTCCCTCCACTGCTAACAAGTCACTGCTACCCAACACAATGACAAAAAGAGGGAGACCGTGGCACATACAGGTGTCTTCAATGCCTATGTCCACTCCCTTGCCCTTACAATTCACTAACACTGGAAAGGCCTCAAACTTCCCCATGCATGACCTAGGTGGGAGGATCCACACACCACTCCCCACCCATCCTCCCCGCCCCCAAAGTGCCACCAAAGAGGCAGAAAATACTACACAAAACTCCAGGGACTCAAAGGCTGGGGCTCCAGACTGGACAGAGCCATCCTTACATTCTCTCAAACTCCAATCTCTTGATGAGGCCTCTGAACAGTAGCAAGTGTATGACTTACCTGCTATGGCCTCCTGAGCTGCCAGTGGACCCACTTCCTCCCCGGAGAAGGGACTGGAGCTCTTGGGAGACAGGGCTGATGATCCACTGCACTGGCCGCTCAAAGGCCCATCAGGGCACAGCACTCTGGAGTGTACCGTCGCTCCTGGCACTGGGCATGGAAGAGTAGCAGCGACACGTCACTTCCTCTGTATTGTTGGACCCTCACTCTTGCCTGTTGTCACAGAGTGGAGAGAAAAACCCTTCCCAAGTGGCTACTCCTAAGGCAAGAGTCAAAAGCAGGCCACGAGGGAAGAATTCAAGGAGAATTCAAGGAGGCAAAACGGCAAATCTGCTTCCTCCCGGGCCTCCCTGTCAGGCTGTTTACCCAGTTTACACACAACAATGCCTTACAGAAAGTGACTGTGCCTTGGTTGTTCATTTGTTCAGTCAGAACCCTGCCTCTTGACTAACAGAACACAGCAAGATGCATTCTAGAAGTCAAGCAACAGGACATTTTCTACAAGTTCTCAAGTGTCCTGAAGAAGTGACAACTGGGTGTGGAGGCTGAGAAAGGATCTGAAGGAAGCAGCCACTGTCTGAGCTCCCTACCACTGCTTCACAGAAGTGCCAGAATGGCAGGCAGCGGGCAATGTGGGAAAGCATCAGGGTTTGGCAAGGACAAGTGTGGATCCTCCAAACACGGGGAAAGGCTTTCCAAATCCTCTCCCTGCAGTATCAATGACCAGGGCACTGGCAGCCCACAATCACTTTCGAATACAGGGGCAGAGGGCAAGGAAGACTATGGCCAAGAGCTGGGTAATGGTTAAACTGGAAAGAGACAGACAGACAGGCAACAGCCAGATAGCCAACAAAGGAAAGAGGCTGCTCCTAACTGAGCAACAGCTGTTCCTTAAGGAGAGCTCGGAAGACTGGCTGGGAGGAGGTGACAGTTCTAATGAGCACTGGCCACGAGACCTGCAGTAGGCTCAGCACTTGCTGTCTTAGATCAATGCAACCTGCCCAGCTGGCAGAACTGAAGTGACTGGGCTCTTATGTCACAGAGGTAGTCCCATTTTTCAGATGATGAAGTCAAGAACCAGACAAGGCCCGGAAGCCAGCAGAGAGCAGTGGCTGAAATCTGAATGGTGCATATGACCCCCAAAATCTTCTGGCTCCTTTCCATTCTGCTCTCTACCCACCAGAGTAAAGCAGAGGGGTACAGAAGCAACAGTGGGAACACAGGACACACAAGACACAGATCCCAAGTGGGTACAGCAACAAGCAGGCACACCTCAAAGAACCCAGCCTCACCTTACCTTCACACACTTCCAACTATAAATGAAGAAACTGAATCCCCCATCTCAGGGCACAATCCTCACTCAGGAACACCAGTTTGTCTATGTAGCAAGACAGAGACAACTCTTATGGCCACTGTAGATCCCGGCTGTTATTTCTGCAAATACAATAAGCCCAGGTGAGCCACTTGAACAGCACCCAGTTACCTGGGAAAGCACCCAGAATCCCAGACACACAGAAGCTGCCAGGCAGCAAACCACGGGGCATGGACAACCCTCCCCCTTCCCCCGCCTTTCCTCTGTAATCCCCACTATGCAACATGGAACAGAACTGTCCCCAGAATCTTGCCCTTGGTTATTTCGGGCCCTCACCGAGCTTCTCTCTGCACAGTGGCTTTGTCGACCTTCCTCAAACGTAGTAATCAGAACTCCACACTACCCCTCTGCTGGTACCCACGGGAAGGCCAATTACAGGCACCCGGGCTTCAAGTTGCTCCCGAATAGCAGCACCTACCCAGGCATCCTCTCCCTGGACAGTGGGTGTCCATCACGGAGTTGAAGGGAGTCGGGGGCTCCAGAAGCTGTAATCTGTCGACCCAAGGAACTTCCATCTGTCTCCAGGAGGTCTGCGCAGTCTACAGCCTGGCAGGACAACGGAAGTGGCTGCAGCGCAAGGCAGGGCAGGGCAGGGCAGGGCAGGGGGATCCAGATGCTGCACTCGGGGTCCTGGGGGAGTCCTCAACTTAAACCCGGGTCAATGGATTCGCCTTGGTAGGATGCTAAAAACATGGGACACAGGTCGTAAACACCGACCCACTTTTTGTAGGCGACAGACATGGCTTTGAGGCTTCAGATACTCAGACGGTGAAAAGCACGCGGCTTGAGGCCCTCCCTCCTCTAGACCCAGCAGACCAGTCGCCCAGTGACTGCCCACAGCCCGGTTTCCTTGATGGAGGAAACGGCGCTGCCCATGCACCTTGCACTCACCTTGGTGCCCTGTATTGGGGAGACGAGCCCGGGAACATGCGGGATGCCTGTAGATTTGAGCGGATGGCAACGGCCAGAGAGGAAACACATCCACGCGACAGGAAACTGTGGTCTTCACGATGGGCGCCGGCGGAAGGACAAATGACAAAGCACGCTGCAGCCTAGAGCAGCATCTCCGAGCGGCGGGCCCTCCAGCGCCCCCAGGAGGAGAGGAGACTAACAACTGTTTGAACGTTAATTTTTTTTTTTTTTTTTTTTAACAATGATAGGTTTTAGGAGGAAGCTGTCTCTCCTTTGCCGTATTTTTTCTGTTTGTTCTGAAGCAGATATCTCTTACAAACTACTGATTCCACAGCACCTGGCTCAGTGGTGCCACAAAGGAACAAATGATGACTTTAAACACCACCACACGAGGTCAGTAGTGGCTTGAGACTGGCATGTGGAAGTAATGAGAGCAAAGAATGAATGCTTTGCTAAACGTCTACCTAAAAATCATAAGGCAGATGGGACGATTCCCTTAACAAGAAAAGTCCCAAGTAACAGAGATGAGAGACAAATGTTTGAGAAGGAGCTCACGTGTCTCCAAGTCTTCATACTCCCAAACTCTGCCTGGATCCTAGGTCAAATATGGCTCTTGGCCTTATGTACAGCAGCAGCTCTGCCCTTGGGGCTGAAGTAGGAACTCCACTGAAAGAGTCCAAATGACCTCTGAGCCAGCCATCTCTTCTGCCTCTAAGGGTGACTTAAAGACAAAAGATAGTCTGGGCTGGAGAGATGGCTCAGTGACTAAACACAATTGCAGAGGACCTGAGTTCAATTCCCAGTACTCATACAGAGAGCCTAATGTTTGTCTGTAACTCCAGTTCTAGGGGATATGATGCCCTCTTCTGTACATTGTAAACACTGCATGTAAAAGTGGTACACATAGTATTTCAGGCAAAACACTCGTAGGCATAGCATTAAAAAAAGAAAGAAAGGAAGAAAGAAAGAAAGAAAGAAAGAAAGAAAGAAAGAAAGAAAGAAAGAAAGAAAGAAAGGAAGGAAGCCGGGCGTGGTGGCACATGCCTTTAATCCCAGCACTCAGAAGGCAGAGGAAGGCAGATTTCTGAGTTCGAGGCCAGCCTGGTCTACAAAGTGAGTTCCAGGACAGCCAGAGCTATACAGAGAAACCCTGTCTCAAAAAAACATTTAAAATTTTTTTTTTTTTTTTTAGGGCTGGTGAGATGGCTCAGCGGTTAAGAGCACTGACCACTCTTCCAGAGGTCTTGAGTTCAATTCCCAGCAACCACATGGTGGCTTACAACCTTCTACAGTGAGATCTGATGTCCTCTTCTGGTGTGTCTGAAGACAACTACAGTGTACTCATATATATTAAATAAATAAATAAATCTTTTTTAAAAAATTTAAGGCAGGGGCTGGAGAGATGGCTCAGCGGTTAAGAGCACTGACTGCTCTTCCAAAGGTCCCGAGTTCAAATCCCAGCAACCACATGGTGGCTCAAAACCATCCGTAATGAGATCTTCTGGTGCATCTGAAGACAGCTACAGTGTACTTAGATACAATAATAAATAAATCTTTAAAAAAAATTTAAGGCAAAAGGTAGATGTATTTTTATGAATTTAATACTCTAACAAAATATTGTGTCAGCATGGTCATGGTTAATATTGTCAACTTGACAGGTTTCAGAATCACCTAGAAGACAATAGGCTAGGCACATCTGGTAGGGACACCTAGACTAAGTTAGCTGCGGGGCTTGTCTGTAAAGGAATGATCTAGATTATACTAAACAAGATGAGAAAGCCCACCTTAACTGGGTGTGGACAGCACTATTCTGTGGTCTGGGGTCTTGAGCTGAACAGTGGAGAATTAGCTGAGCAGTAGCAATTGTTACTCTTTGTGTCCCAGCTTTGAATGCAGCCATCTCAACCAGAACCTCTCTCCCTTGATAGACTGTACCCTCCAACTGGGAGCCAGAATAGCTTCCTTCCCAATCAGCTGGCTTTTGTCAGCGTATCTTACAGAGCAATGAGAAGGCAACTGATGTCATCATATTGGAGTTTTCTTTCTTTCTGGATAATGGAGGTTAAACCAGTAATAAATGTTTCACCCCTGCTAGGTGATTGCTTTGTCACTAAGCCCAAACACCAGCCCTCTTTTAAAATTTAATTTTGAGGGGCTGGAGAAATAGGTCAGCAGTTAGGAGTACTGACTCCTCTTCCAGAGAACTCAGGTTCAATTTCCAGCATCCACGTGGCAACTCACAACTGTTTGTAGCTCCAGTTCCCAGAGATTGCCCACCCTCATGCAGACATACATGCAGGCAAAACACCAATGCACTATATATATATATATATATATATATATATATATATATATATATATGTGTGTGTGTGTGTGTGTGTGTGTGTGTGTGTGTGTGTGTGCATATATAAAATTTAACTTTGAGATGGATCTCACTAAGTTAAGCAGGCTGACCTGGAAGATGCCATGTGGGGGGAACTTCAGTGGGCAAGTGAACTTCCTGGAGGTGACCCACCATTTTGCACAGCTGTTATGGATGTACTACAGAAAGTCACAGCCCCTGGGGGTTTGTTTCTGGGTTGTTTCTTGCTACTCCTGTTTGTCATTGCTGTATTCCTCCTGTATCTGGCATGGTGTGAATGGGTGTGAAGAGACCCCATTGCTTATAGTCTGGTGTGATGGCTTCATGGGAAACAGCCCACTCTATTGGTCAGTCTTTCTGCAGATCAATATAAAGATGACGTTTCATAGAATAATGCTATTTAGATGAATTAATGATTTTCCAGAACACTTGGCTTGATTTAAATAGTTTTAGGAGGTGAAGGTAGTTGATAGGAAGGTTCAGGAGATAGTTTAGGTTGTTTTGCTAGGAAGGTTAATAAAAAAGATAGAAGAGTAGAACATGCCCCTCTTTGTAGAGTAGTGGGGCTGTATAGACTAGGAAAGGATACCGTGAGCTTTCATGCAGTACAGGCACATAGTTGTACTTGTGGAAAGGAAAATAGGTTTGAGACAGGTTAATGATCAAAGAAATATTTGGCCTAGGTTGGGTCTGAGTTCCTTGATCTTGTGACCCAAAGATATGGTCACAGGTTTTGGTTTGCACCATGAAAAGACAGGGTTATAAATAAAGAGTAAATAAGTGTGGAGAATAGATGATAAGCCAGTTTAGCTAAATAAGGTTTCAAAAATAAAATAAGATAAATGATTTGTTTCTTAGTGAATACAAACTGCCCTCAGCTGAGTATAGTGAAAAACTAGCTACCATAGACTTGGCTTGGTTAAACTTTTGTTAATAAACAACAAAAGAATTATTGCCTTGAGGTTAGGATGAATTTATGGAAAGATAGATCAGAAATGCTCAGTTAGGTATGGGTTTCAAAGGAAGAATATATAACCAGTAACTTCCTTTTGTGTAATTTCATTTTGTGTAATGATTTTAATCTGTTTTGAAGAATATGTTTTTGTGGTGGTTGTTTTGGAGACTATGTAACTTGTGGGTATGAGATATTTTTTTTAGATTTGTTTGTTTGTTTGTTTGTTTATTCAAGACAGGGTTTCTCTGTGTAGCCCTGACTGTCCTGGAACTCATTCTGTAGACCAGGCTGGCCTTGAACTCAGAAATCTGCCTGCCTCTGCCTCCCGAGCGCTGGGATTAAAGGTGTGCGCCACTACTGTCCAGCTTATTTATTTTATATACAGTAAATGTATATACTGTATAAATGTATATACTGTCGCTGTTTTCAGACACACCAGAAGAGGGCTTCGAATCCCATTAGAGATGGTTCTGAGCTGCCATGTGGTTGCTGGGAATTGAGCTCAGGACTTCTGGGAGAGCAGACAATGGTCTAACTGCTGAGCCATCTCTCTAGCTTGTGATCTGTTTCCTTATGTAAACAATTTTTGTCTTAGGTGGTAGAAAAAAGGCTAAGAGAAAAAAAAAGATATTGGAGCCTTGCTTCATCCACTGTGTGTGTGTGCTCATGTATGTGGTATGTGAATGTATGTGTTTTTCCCCCTTTTTCCCCCAGACTTAGAAAATTAAGTTTTGCTCCCTCAGAGGATCTGCTGAATGCTTAGCTGCTGACCCCAGCAGCTTAGCTGCTGACCACATCCTCCTGAGTGCCTGGCCTGTCATCCCTGGTGTCGGGGGCCATGTAGGAGGAACAACTGGGGCTTCAGAACTCATGGAATGCAGCCTACAGGTTAACACAATCACAATGGGTGTGCCTTGGAGAGGCAGAACCCTAGGATTATGTGTTCAGAGGACTTCGTGATGCTGTGGAGTTCTGCTCTGCTTGCTGCTCTCACATCCCTCTTCATCTAAGAATTGTATGAAAACTCTAAGGGGGCTTCCAGCCCCTCACTGGGCAGTATCACTGGCCCTAAATAACGCTTGTTCTCGTTCAGACATTGCTGCTGGAGCAGGCTAATGGTTCCATTGTCATGCTCAGAAAGAACTTAGAGATACAGATTGTTACCTATGACCATCACTTTTAGAAACGCATTTGGAAAAATTAATTGTTGGTGCAGAAAAACTTAGGAAACAGTTTGACGTTCAGAAAGTGTAAGCTGTGGACTTTTGAGGTCAGGGGACAAGGACAGCAGCCTAACTAGCTGCACTGGCTGGGTTCGTGTGTCAACTTGACACAGCTGGAGTTATCACAGAGAAAGGAGCTTCAGTTGAGGAAATGCCTCCATGAGATCCAACTGTAAGGCATTTTCTCAATTAGTGATCAAGGGGGAAAGGCCCCTTGTGGGTGGGACCATCCCTGGGCTGGTAGTCTTGGGTTCTATAAGAGAGTAGGCTGAGCAAGCCAGGGGAGGCAAGCCAGTAAAGAACATCCCTCCATGGCCTCTGCATCAGCTCCTGCTCCCTGACCTGTCTGAGTTCCAGTCCTGACTTCCTTTGGTGATGAACAGCAGCATGGAAGTGTAAGCTGAATAAACCCTTTCCTCCCCAACTTGCTTCTTGGTCATGATGTTTGTGCAGGAATAGAAACCCTGACTAAGACACTAGCATTGGCTGACGTGACTCTCACTGAGGCTGAATTGGTGATCATTAATTTTTTGTATCCATTTTTGGCCTCAGCTTCCTGATATAACTTAATAAAAATTACTGACGAGTAGATGTGTATTCTGAGGATTTAAAGTAGAAATGATCATTTGTCTATAAAAGTTTAAAACTGGCTGAGAAAACTACCTTGTTTGCTCACACTTTGTTAAACTATAACAAGTTGCTTGGTTACGAATGTATGTGGGTTCTTGGCATAATTCTTTTTACCTGTACTAGGTAAGCTGTGTTTTCATGTAAAGGTATTGGGGAAACATACTTTTTTTTAATTATTAAAAAATTGTTCACTATAAGAAAAACAGATAATCACATTGTACTATTTCTATACTGCTTAAAAGATTTTGCTAGGATATATAAGCTGTGGGGGAAAATAACTTGATGGAGCTTGCTTGTTGAAGCTTGCTCATTAGAGCTTGCTGAGGTTTGGTTCATCCATCCATCCAGTGTGTGTGTGTGTGTGTGTGTGTGTGTGTGTGTCCCTCCTTTTGCCTTTCTTTTTTGTGATTGGCCTTTGGTGGCGGCCCCCCAAGAGTTTTCTCATCAGCCTATTGTAGGCCCTCAAAGGAAATCTTCACCAGCCCACACCCCAGAATACTCTGGATGACTCCAGTTAATCTCAGACTCTACACCCCGCCTCAGTTTACCCTGGATGTCAAAGCTGGTCTTTGCCAAGCTGGCTTTTGACACTGCCCTTCAGTTCATTCTGTAGCTCAGGGAGGTTCCACAAGAAAGGTCTTGAATTTGCAATCCTCCTACCTCAGCCTCCTGAGTATCTGGGATTATATAGGCCTGCATCTCCAAGTCAGTCCACCTTATTTTTAATGTTTTACATTTATACTTAGTGTGCAGATGTGTGTAAGTATGTGTGTGTACAGCTGCGTATGTGTTGAGTGTGCTCTTCCTTTCTGTGTATGTTTGTGCTGTGTGTGTGTGTGCCCACATGCGTACCCATGTGTTCACCTGTGGGAGTCAGTGGACAATTTGTGGATATTGGTTCTCTCCTTCAGCTGTTCAGCTTCCAATGATATAACTCAGGTTGTCAGGCTTGGCAGCAGGTATTTTTACTCCCAAATTTTTATCTTGCCTGCTTGTATTTATTTATTTATTTATTTTTATTTATTATGCATGTGTGTGCCTGAAGTGTGGAGGTGCCTATAGATGCCAGGAAAGAGGGTGTTGGATCCCCCCAGAGTTGCGGTTAGAGGCAATTTTAAGCCACAAGACATGGGTTCTGGGAACCAAACTGAGATCTTCTGCAAAAGCAGATAGAGCTTAGTGGTTAACTAAGGCATTTATTTCTCTGAGCCCTACCACACCTGATTTTTAAATTAATGATGTATTTATGTTTCCATTTTCTTTTGTCTGTACAAAGTCTTTGGAATGGTGGGAGTTATTTGTTTGTTTTGTCTTGTCTTGTCTTTTTCGAGACAGGGTTTCTCCGTGTAGCCCTCACTGTCCTGGAACTCACTTTGTAGACCAGGCTGACCTTGAACTCAGAAATCTGCCTGCCTCTGCCTCCCGAGTGCTGGGTTTAAAGGCGTGCACCACCACTGCCTGGTGGAATGGTGGTGTTTTATGTTTATATCATATTACAACTTTGCCTACATTTCTCAGGCTGAGTGACCACCACACTTTCCAGCTCACATCTGAGGCTTTGGTCAGCTCTTTGGAGCCAGAAGGAGGAGGAGAAGGAGGCAGCAGAAGACTAAGAGCCTAATCCTCCCACAGCCCCAACCAGAGTCTAAAATCCCTCCGTGGTTTCTACCAGCAGCTTCAGCTGAGAACCTGTCCTAACTTCTCTCCATGGTAGCTCTGACCTAAAGTTGGAGCCAAATCACCTTTTTTTCCCTTCCTCCGTTGCTTTTGGTGAGGACATTTTATCACAATGACAGGAAGAAACTGGAGCAGACACCAAACACTACAGTTCCAGATAAGCTGAGCACCCATCTGCTGAGGCTGGCCATCAAGGAGAAGCACATCTTAAAGACAGAACCAACCGGTCCAGCAGTTTGCTGCCCAAACACATGCACACTCTGACTTAGGCCCACTGCACATACGCAAGAGCTTTAGCTTCACCTCCTTTGTCCAAGGCTGGTCTGACTTCTCAGTGCTGGGGCCTTTCAGCCAAACAAGCCAGGTAGGCTAAAGTCCATTCTTGGGGAATGGCTTACCCTGAAAGTCCTGTCTGAGGGCTGCTTGATTCTTCCACTGCTTCATCTCCATTATCACTGAGACAAAGCATCCCTCACTTTCGGTATCATCCACAACACTCGGGAAGACATCTTGGCTAGTTGACTCTCCATCCTCAGTGTCTACAGGAAGTAAAGGCTCTAATATAGGAAGAGCCACTCTCGCCAGGCAGTGGTGGCACACGCCTTTAATCCCAGCACTTGGGAGGCAGAGGCAGGTAGATTTCTGAGTTTGAGGCCAGCCTGGTCTGCAGAGTGAGTTCCAGGACAGCCAGGGCAAGAGTCACTCTTGAGGCCCAACATGGTGAGAGGGAATTAACAATGCAGAAGCAGCAATGGAAAGGAGAGAAACTATGAATCACGTCTTTTAGGATGTCTCGGGCACAGGCTTCCTGCCACAGTGCCAGTCAATGCAGAAATCCTTACACTTCCCTCCACCAGGCTGTTCCCGGGTGTCCTTCAAATGCATGAGTGGATGGATGTCTCCTAGTGGAGACGTGGGTTTGGATAAGAGAGAAGACCACTCCCAGCAGACCGCAGCCCCCTGTGCTCATGCCCAGCTGGTAGGGAGGAGTGAGTTCTTAACTATGAATGGTTATGAAAAACACAGTTGGGTTAAGCATGAAATTAACTGAAAAGAAACTCTGCTTCCAATCTCTAGTGATTGAAGGTTTATTTATTTTTTGTATTTTTGTGGTAAAAATCAAGTTGAAGGCCTTGTGCATACTAAGTAGACATGCCTCCACTGAGCTTCTAAGACAGGGTTTTCTCTGTAGCCCAAGTTGGACACAAACCCTCAGAAAACCCATATTGAGAATACAGGAAGTATAGGCCTATGCCACCATCCCAGCCTTTTTTTTTTCTTTTTTCTTTTTTTCTTTCCTCTCTCTCTCTCTCTCTCTCTCTCTCTCTCTCTCTTCTTTTCTTTTTTCTTTTCTTTTTGACAAGCCTCCCTATGTACTTCTGCTGAAAGAAGAAAATTACTGACCACCAGAACTTCTCACCCCAGAGTACATTCTGAACTCTCACACCAGAGTCAGACCCCCTCTCAAATGAAAACTGTTCCGGGGACATTTCTGAGATAAGGGTTTCCTGGAACGAACCCAGTCCTACCCCTCCCAACTAAGGACTGTGCCAGGGACATTTCTGAGATAAAGGTGTGAGTAAAAACCTCAGTTCCAATGAATCAAGTACATGGCCAAAGTGTGGGACGCAGTTGCAAAAGCACTTTGGAAAAACCCTTGGTTGAATCACTTAGTGACGTAAAAACTGTATTTTCCCTGCCCTGCTCCCCCCCTTGCCCTTTTCTTATAAAAGCCTGTGAAAATTTGGGCTAGGGGCCGGATCTCCTCTGCACCTGCTGCATGAGGTCCGGCCCCAGATATCTGGTTTATGTGCTTTTTGTTTGTTTTGTCTGCTTTCTTGTTGTTGCTGTATTAAATCTTGCTCTATACATCTTAAGTACCGGTCTCAGTGTCTTCTTGGGTGCGCGGCTGACCCGAGGCTTGAGTAAGTGCCTCCCTTTGGGAGTTTTGGAGTCTTTCATTTGGTGCGTTGGCCGGGAATCAGCGCGTTTACCCAGAAGTCCTGGACCCGCTCAGAAGTAAGATTTACTGTTCTGCTTTGGTCTAGTGTCTGTGTTCTGTTTACTGTGGGCCTGGGAGAGGCCATCTGAATCTGTATCTGGTGCGATCGCTGTTTTGGGTTTGCGTGACGCTCTGTGCTCAGTAGGAGCACCAGAGACCGTGCTCCGGGACTGTGGGCCTGGGAGAGGCCATCTGACTGGAGACCAAGCAGGTCTCAATAGAGAGCACGGGGTGGGTAGGACGGACGCGTCTGGTGCCCACCGTCCGATCGCCCTGGGGGACGCCCCAGGAAGACAAGGGGAGGGTCAAGGACGCTTGACGGACCCCTCTGAAGCCGAGAGACCATCACTTTGGTGGAAGGTCTAAGCCGGCGGCCTTGGAAAGGCCATCTGAATCTGTGAGTTGCCTGTGGGCGACGGGAAGTCGCCGCTGTTTTTGGTTTCTCTTTGTATCTCAGTCTCGTGTCTGCTTTTGTCGTGTCTGCTATTAATCTAGAAATGGGACAATCTGCTGGGTGTGTAGGTGTGGAACTGCTGCATTTGTGTATTCTGAGATTGTGGGTTTATTCTGGCAGTGGCTGTGAGAGGACGACTGTCTATGGCCTCACAGTTTGCACCCCAAAGAGATGTTCCAAGGGAGACCCTGGAAGGAGTGCCCAGGGTACAGAACAGTCAAAAAGACCTGGCTGTTGCCTGGCAGAGTGAAAGAGAGAGAGAGTGTTCCCTCTGCCAGAGCGGGAGTGGATGTGGAATCCCACCCCTATCAGGAAAAAGAGTCAATGTGAAATCCGACCCCGTCAGAAAGTGGCGTTTGGCTGGTTGTGTTTGTGTCACGTGACAAGACTGTGTGTGTGTGTGTGTGTGTGTGTGTGTGTGTGTGTGTGTGTGTTAACCCTTTGTCGACTGTAGACTTGGACTGACGTCAGGACAGAATTTGTCAGAAATGGTTTTAAAAGGAAAGAAAAAAACTCAGTGCTGGTGAGTCCCAGACTGCTCAAAAGAGCTCTGAGATTGCAGAGCTGGGCTAAGAATTTCCGGCTTTGGCAGCGCGGGTAGGGCTTTGATAGCAGCAGTGGTGCTGAGGTTCTGAGTTCTGCAGACACAGCAGCAACGGAGGCTGTCTGTGCCTTGCGAGTGAGTTGTAAAATGCTGATAGTGAGTGCAGCGGCCTGCCGGCCCCCGCCTGCCAGTCCCGGAGTGGCCGTGAAGCCTGCCACAGCTGGGGAGGGGCCGACTACAGCGTCCCTCTTTTGGCCCCCCCCCCCCAGAGTCTACCCGCACTCCCCTGTGCCTGCCTGGCTGCCTGCGCGCCTCCCTCACCAAGGTCAGTGCAGGGAGCACGGGGGTGTCTCCCGGGTGCATGCCCACACTCCTTTGTGCTCACCCCCTCGCTGCCGCTGCCACCAAGGGCTCAAGCCGTGTGGAAAGACAGTGCAGAGAGCACCAGGCACCGCCCTGAGCTGCTGGCAGTGAGTGAGAGAGACATCCACTCACTTGGGGCTTCTTCTGTCCAAGGTAAGGAGCACCTATGGGTCTAACTGCCAGGCTCTGATGAGGTCTCGTCTCTGTGGGACTGAAAGTGTCCCATCAATCTGACCTAGGTAATAGGTAATAAAAAGTTACAAAAGTTAAGAGAAAGATAGAGGTCTGCAAAGAAAAATTGAGAGCAAAAGCTTCAGCAGACTCAAAAGAAATAGGTTAACAGTAAAAAGAGGTAAACTATGAAAAAGTTAAGTGACAGAATATAGATGTAATAATTAGATAACATTCAAAGTAAGCAAAGACAAGAAAGAGATATATATAGATAGAAAGAGTGACACTTGCTAATAATACTAGCACTTAGAGATGATCTGTAAGAAATAGGGAGCCAGAAAATTTTCAAAAAATGATAAGAGAAATGAAATGCTGGTCACAAAAGTCAGGGAGACTAGAAAACTTAGTACCCGGCAACAAAAGCAAGCTTTTGGCTGAAGATCAAAGTGTTTACTGTTATCTGTTAAAGAAAAAGAGCACTGGGTGAGAGACTGTCCTAACAAGAAAAAAAGAGGAGCCCCCCCTCATGACCAAACCCTTCACCTGTTTGTGGCTGAAAGTAAAGAAAAAGCAGAAGGGGTGCTAACACAGAAGCTGAGTCCTTAAAAGAGACCGGTGGCCTACCTGTTAAAAGCAGCTAAAAAGAGACTGTGTTTCATATTCCTCCACTGACCAGTGCAAAGCAAGTTTAAAAGGTTCCTGGACACTGCGGGCCTTTGCAAACTGTGGATTCCAGGTTTTGCTGAATTAAAAAGATAAACAGCCCTTCGTATAAAAAATAAAAAGAACAACCTTGGATGGCCTTAGATGCTATTGAGACTGCCCTAATGTTGTCCCTAACTTTGGGACTCCTAGATGTGACTGAGAACAAAAGTATTGCCAAAGAGGTTCTTACTCAGAGATTGGGACCCTGAAAAAGACCGGTGGCATACTTGTGAAAATTAGACCTGGTGACTGTAAGATGACCTGCTTGTCTGCACATAGTAGCTTCTGGTCAAGGACGCAGATAAAAGTGTGGTTCAGCCCCCTGACCGATGGCTGACTAATGCTCTGGAAAACATGAACTCCTGGCACTAACCCAAGCCCTGCGGTTGGCTAAAGGCAGAGACCGAGGTGCCGAGACGACGAAAAGCGGTGGCTCACCGAGGCCAGAAAAAAGACTGTGATGCTGATCCCAACCCCCACCACCCCGCGCCAAGTACGTGAGTTTCTGGGGACGGCGGGCTTTTGCAGAAAGAAAAAGCCCCATTCACCTGGACTGAGGAACACCAAAAAGCCTTTGACAGCATAAAGGCAGCCCTGCTTGTTAAAGACGCTGACAAGCTTACTCTGGGTCAGCATGTGACTATACCCACTACCAGAGTTTACTGCTCCTTGGCAGATGACTCCACTCCTGTACATCAATGTGCTGATGTCCTGGCTGAGGAAACTGGAACAAGGAGAGATCTGACTGATCAGCCTTGGCCAGGTGTGCCTGCCTGGTACACAGATGGCAGCAGCTTTGTCACAGGAGCAGCAGTAGTTGATGAAAAGCAGCTCATATCCATGGGGCCATCTACCAACAGAGGGGGCTACTTACCTCGGCAAGTAAAGATCAGATCAGCCTTGGCCTGAGAGTTTGAGCTGGTACACGGACCAGCAGTAGCCTCATGATTGAAGGTAAGAAAATTTTTCCAAGGTTCAGAGTGCCAAAAGCAATAGTGTCAGATAATAGCCCTGCTTTGTTGCCCAGGTAAGTCAGGGTGTGGCCAAGCATTTAGAGGTCAAATAAAAATTACATTGTGTGTATAGACCTCAGAGCTCAGGACAGATAAAAGAAATTAGTTTAAAACTCTATGACAGACCTTGACTAAATTAATCGTAGAGACTGGCACAGACTTGGTGTTCCTTCCCTATGCCCTATCTCTTGATTCAGTTTTACTCTGTTTAAAATCCTTTATGAAACTCCTATGCCCATCATAGTCTCAAATAATGTGTTTAAACCTATGATGTTATAATAATGATCTGTATGCTAAGTTAAAAGGCTTGCAGGTGGTCTGGTCACAACTGGGAAAAATTGGACTGAGTACGCGGACAACATTGCTCCAGGGATCCCAACAGCTGAGACAGTGAACGAGCTGGGTATCCCAAGGACATCTCACCAGTTCCAGCCAGAGATCTGATCTACGTGCACCTACATCATGCCCAGACCCTCAAGCCTCGCTAAAAGGGCCCCTGCCTAGTTCTGTTTACTAATGCTTCTTGTTCTGTTTTTGTTCCCATGTTAAAATAGAGTCTTTCATTTGGTGCATTATGCAGTATCTGAAATTCTAAGATTAGAATTATTTACTAAAAGAAGGGGGGAATGAAAGAAGAAAATTACTGACCACCAGAACTTCTCACCCCAGAGTACATTCTGAACTCTCACACCAGAGTCAGACCCCCTCTCAAATGAAAACTGTTCCGGGGACATTTCTGAGATAAGGGTTTCCTGGAACGAACCCAGTCCTACCCCTCCCAACTAAGGACTGTGCCAGGGACATTTCTGAGATAAAGGTGTGAGTAAAAACCTCAGTTCCAATGAATCAAGTACATGGCCAAAGTGTGGGACGCAGTTGCAAAAGCACTTTGGAAAAACCCTTGGTTGAATCACTTAGTGACGTAAAAACTGTATTTTCCCTGCCCTGCTCCCCCCCTTGCCCTTTTCTTATAAAAGCCTGTGAAAATTTGGGCTAGGGGCCGGATCTCCTCTGCACCTGCTGCATGAGGTCCGGCCCCAGATATCTGGTTTATGTGCTTTTTGTTTGTTTTGTCTGCTTTCTTGTTGTTGCTGTATTAAATCTTGCTCTATACATCTTAAGTACCGGTCTCAGTGTCTTCTTGGGTGCGCGGCTGACCCGAGGCTTGAGTAAGTGCCTCCCTTTGGGAGTTTTGGAGTCTTTCACTGCCATTTTGGGAAGCCTGGAACTTACACTATACACTGAGCTAACCTGCTTCTGCTTCTGCCTTTGGAGTGTTGGGATTAAAAGTATCTCTCCTCCCCCCAGTCACACCCAGCTTTCATAAGACTTTTTATTTTATTTATTTATTTATTTATTTTGTTTTTTTGAGACAGGGTTTCTCTGTGTAGCCCTGGCTGTCCTGGTACTCACTCTGTAGACCAGGCTGGCCTTGAACTCAGAAATTCACTTGCCTCTGCCTCCCAAGTGCTGGGATTAAAGGTGTGTGCCACCACTGCCCGGCTTGATTTTTTTTTATTTTTTAAGAATGACTCAAGGGCTGGAGAGATGACTCAGCAGTTAAGAGCACCAACTGCTCTTCCAGGGGTCCTGAGTTCAATTCCCAGGAACCACATGATGACTCACAACCATCTGTAATGGGATCTGATGCCATGCTCTGGTGAGTCTGAAGAGAGCAATGGTGGTGTACTCATGTGCATAAAATAAATAAATAAATAAATCTTTTGAGAGAGAGAGAGAGAGTGAGAGAGAGAGAGAGAGAGAGAGAGAGAGACTCAAAAGAATTATGGGGTATGCCCAAGACTCTCTAGGGATATCCTAGGAAAAAACATGCCCGTTTAGCAAGTGCTGTGCCCTTCCCCCAACCTTGAGTTGGCTGAACTAGTCTCCAACACTGGAGCCAGGTGTCTGGTCTTGCTACAGAGACCTGAGAACTCAGAGACCTGAGACCTGAGAACTGCCTACCTGCTCAGCTGCTGAAGAGCTTGTTTTACAACAGAATCCAGCTGAGACAACACAACAGAATCCAGCCAGATCAAAGAATGGGCTTCTGGGCTTTCCCTCTATATATTCAGAGTTAAATAAAAAAAAAAAAAAAAAAAAAAAAATTGAGCCTTGATCAGAGAGACCTTTGTCTTGGCTCCTTATTTCTCTTCTTCGCTCATCCTAATTCCATCCCCAGCTTTCCTTCCAGGTAAACCGTGTTATCCAGGACTACTGGATGGCTATAAAGTGTAAAGAGAAAAGCAAACACATTTCTATGTCAGGATTCTTTCTTTCCACGTAGCTAGAGCTGAATGAACAAAGCTCCACCCTCTGAGAGTTTGTGACCTCACAGTAGCTGAGGATGCCTGAGGCCCAGCGCTCTTCCTTGGAGGAGGAGCAAGACCCAGAGTGTTCCGAGGAGGGCCAAGGCTAGGAATCAGCAGCTGGGTCACTGAGGCCTTCGAGAGCTCCAGGCCCCATCCTGAGCACAAATGATTGCCCTGCTAGGTGCCCTGCTGTGCCTGTCCATCCTCCTCCTCTGCTTCTTTCTGCTCCTCTGTTACTGCTCTAATCTGAGGGAGTGAGCTCAGACTCCTGAGGTCAGGGACTGAACCCTAATGGGAGCCTGGGCACAGCATCCAGGACCACTCAGCTGTTTCTGGCCTGCCCCAGGGTCAACTAGCCCATAAAGTTGTGCAGACTGGGCACTGAGCACATCGGCATCATAGTCGATGGCCGGGAAGCAGAGGTGTTGGGAATGCTTGATTGAGCTGAAGCCACAAACACATATGGCTAAAAAGTAGACACTTCCCCAGGAAGCCCCCTCTGGTGCAGCTGAGTGACCCTATGGTACATCATCCAATGCTTAAACGGAAGGTCTTTCTAATCAAGTCTCCTGGGAATATCTTCTAATTGTGTCTCTACAGGGTTAACCTTCACACCATCGCGACTTCATGAAGCAAAGCAGAATATTAAGCCTGAGAGAGTGAGAGATTGTGCAGGGCTATTGGAGATGAAGAACGTGTGAGCAGTAGGCAGGATTCCTGAGAAAGACAGTCCTTCCCTTCATGGATTCTAAGCTCAATGGCTCAGTTATCTCCCAAGCCAGAGTGTATCTATTGCTGCTCTTCTTGCTGCAATGAGATGCCTGGTACAAGTCGCTTGGGGAGGGGAAGGTTTCTTTTTGGCTCACAGTTTGAGGTTACAGTCAGTCCATCACAGTGGGGATGGCAGAAATCATGATGGCAGGATCACAGCGGGCTGGCAGGAATATGAGGCAGCTGGCTGTGTTATATATCTAAAATGAGAAGCAGAGAAAGATGGCACACTGGTGCCTGCTATCTCTTTCTTATTCAGCCTCGGACCTGTGGGATGATGCTACCCACATTCAGAGTGGAATTTTCCACCCAATCTAGAACCTCATCCCCTAAGCATTTTAGATCCTGTCAACTTGACAATCAAAATTAGCCTTCGCACCACGGGTCCTCACTTCCACCATTTTCATAGCTGCAGGAGAGTCACCCCCTCTGATATCCATCACCTAACTTGTCTTGATGGTTGAACACACGCATGTCAATGTTGGGGCCCCAGGTACAGGGTTTGCCTGTACCTGAAAAGCTCAACGATATCCAAGATCCTTTCTGGCCAACTGTAGCGGTTTGAATAGGTTTGGCCCTCCTGGGTTCATGTGTTTGAAAATGCTTGGCCCACAGGAAGTGACACTATTAAGAGGAATGACCTTGTTAGAATAGGTGTGGCCTTGTTGGAGGAAATGTGTCAGGGTGGGCTTGGAGGATGCCTAGTGTTCAAGCTCTGCCCAAGACAGAAGAGAGCCTCCTCCTGCTGAGGAGCCTGTAGAAGATAGTCTCCTTCTTGCTGCCCTTGGTTCAGGATGTAGAACTCTTGACTCCCCCGGCACAGCACCAAGTCTGCCTGCACAATGCCATGCTTCCCACTATGATGATAATGGACTGAACCTCTGACACTCGAAGCTCCAATTAGAGGCAGGCAGATTTCTGAGTTCAAGGCCAGCCTGGTTTACAGAGTGAGTTCCAGGACAGCCAGAACTACACAGAGAAACCCTGTCTCAAAAACCAAAACAAACAAACAAACAAACAAACAAAATGCCTGTATAAGAGTTGCCTTGGTCATGATGTCTCTTCACAGCAATAAAACCCTATCTAAAACACCAATCATGAAAGCCGGGCGTGGTGGCGCACGCCTTTAATCCCAGCACTCGGGAGGCAGAGGCAGGCGGATTTCTGAGTTCGAGGCCAGCCTGGTCTACAGAGTGAGTTCCAGGACAGCCAAGGCTACACAGAGAAACCCTGTCTCGAAAAAAAAAAAGAAAAAGAAAAAAAAAAAAAAAACACCAATCATGGGCTGTGTGTGTGTGTGTGTGTGTGTGTCTGTGTGTGTGTCTGTGTCTGTGTCTATGTGTTGGTGCCAGGAGAGGCCAGCAGAGTGTGTGGAGTGTTGAGCTCCTTGTGGCTGGAGCTGCAGATGATGTATGAGCTGGATGGCCTGTAAACAATTAAAAATCTATTTCTCGTGGTTCTGAAGCATAGATGTTATGCTTTGAAATAGTCTTCTATTAAATAGCTGTGTGTTTATGACTTAGTAGCTAGAGCCTAGTAGAAGGTGAAGAGGTGACTGGAAGATTGCCTTCTGAGGAGTATTAGAAACCCAGACTGTAACTTTAACTTTTTCTTTTTTCTTTTTTCCTTTTTTTTTTTTTTTTTTTTTGATTTTTCGAGACAGGGTTTTTCTATGTAGCCCTGGCTGTCCTGGAACTCACTCTGTAGACCAGGCTGGCCTCGAACTTAGAAATTTGCCAGGTGTGGTGGCACATGCCTTTAATCCCAGCACTTGGGAGGCAGAGGCCGGTGGATTTCTGAGTTCAAGGCCAGCCTGGTCTACAGAGTGAGTTCCAGGACAGCTAGGGATACACAGAGAAACCCTGTCTCGAAAAACTCAAAAACAAAACAAAACAAAACAAAACAAAACAAAACAAAAACCCCAAAACAAAACAACAACACAAAGGATGGTTCATTCTTAAATGCTTTAACCTCCCTTGTAGCCCACCACCCACCACCCACCACCCACCACCCATCACCCACCACCCACCAGAGGTAGTGAAAAAGAAAGTATACAGGGGAAGTGGGCCTTTTGAGAAAGATTCTTTGGAGCAACTCCTGTCTGTGTTGTCTGGAAATTGGCAGTTTAGTTCACAGGTTAGCAGTGGCACGTCGGTCCACTCACAAACACTTTAGGAATACACCAGCAGTCCATTTCAACAGTGTCAGGATAGCAAATACGAATCAGCAGCAATGACACTACCTAGCAGAGATAGCCAGGTCTCAGCCTTGGCACAAGTCAGCAGAAGGGACCAGGGTCAATGGGATGTTGGGGAAAGTTCTCAGCTGTGCCTCTCTCAGTGAAACAAAGATCAGTGGAGACTGGAGACCAACAAGCTTCGCATAGCTAGCTCTCTGTAAGCAAGCCAAGTTCAGCCTTCGTCCCTGTCCGTCAAGTTCTATTTACACTCCCTCCAAACATCACGTGCCCTCCATGGGCTTTGCCTCAGCACGTGTGTCTGTCTCAGCTGATATCACTCTGCCAATCAGCCCAAGTCTGTGGAAGCAGCAAAAAAGCCTTAGCACACCACCAGAAGTTTTTTGGTGCATTTCTGTCTATGGAGTTCCAATAAATGCAGCTCAACTACGCAGTGTAAGGTGGACCAATTCATGTGTGTTGTTAGCAAGGAATCCTTCAGCACCTGTCCTTGCACATTGCTTGCGTTAGCAGAACATCCCCTCTCCTGCGTCTGCTTCAGTGAAACATTCCTTCACAAGTCTGCCTTAGCCTTTCACCTGTGTCCACCTCAGCTAAACGTTCCTTCACATGTTTGCTCCAACAAAACACCATCCAGTCAACTTTCCAAAGAACCCTTACGTTTCCACTTCACAGCCCTTTCTCTTTTGCTATCTGGCCTCACAGCCCTTTCTCTTTTGCTATCTGGCCTCCAGGAGCAGCTTTGTTCCACCACACACTCCTTGTCATGAGCACTTGACACCTCACTACAGGCCCTGAAACCACAAAGTCAAAAGCTAACACAAAGATCAAAAGCTAACACAAAGCTCTCCTCTTTAAGTTGCTTTCCTTGGTATTTTGGCCCAGCATCACACTGGGAGTCTGAAGTCAAGGCACCTGCAGAATCTGAGCCCTGCCTCACACCACTCCTGTATCACAGGCTGATGGATGCCTTCTTAGTGTTCCCAAGTGGCAGAAGGAAGAAGCAAGATCCAGGGGACCCCTCATAACCTGATCACTTCCCTCTTCAAAGATCTTGCAACCTGATACTACCATGGTGGGAGGTAGGGTTTCAAAATGGACTTAGGGGAGGGACTAGTCACCATTCAGTCTGTAATACTGGAATAATAATTAAATGGGTCAAAACACCTGAAATATTTTGTGTGCTCAAAAATACTGGCTGCTAGTTGTATCCCTTCATTGCATTGAGAACAGGTATCAGAATCGTATCATACTGGGATGACACGGCTAGACTGGACTAGATGGTGAAACCAGTAAAGGCATGTGTCCTCAGGAATGACAACCTGCCAGGCAGTGGTGGCATGTGCCTTTAATCCCAGCATAGGTAGGCAGATCTCTGAGTTTGAGGCCTTGAGGCCAGCCTGGTCTACAGAGTGATTTCTAGGACAGCCAGGGCTACACAGAGAAATCCTGTCTCGGAAAAAAAAAAAAAAAACAAAAACAAAACAAAACCAAAAACCACTCCAGGACCACGTGGTAGAAGAGACCAACTCAGAAGTGGTCTTCCAATATCTAAATGTGCACCATGACATGCGTGCCTACCAAACACACACACACATCAACATAACTCTTAAAAAAGGGCACATGAAACAGCCGGGCGTGGTGGCACACAGCTTTAATCCCATCGCTCAGGAGGCAAAGTCAGGAGGACCTTTGTGAGTTCTTCAAAGTTAGCCTGGTCTATGTAGTGAGTTCCAGGACAGCTAAGACTAAATAGAGACCCTGTCTCAAGAAAGGCAAGTCAAACTAAAACAAGAAGCACTGCTGAGCCACTTGCATGAGCTTGGTGTCTCTACTTCACTTTGTACATACCCTCCTGTATATAATATACTGAACATTTCATAATTCATTCCTTATTTTCCATCAGGCTTTAGACTGTCTTCTCTTCAGAGACAGCCCTGCTGTCTACTCTGGATAAGTAAATAGGTCACCACTGTCACAATCTGCCTACCACTATTTCATTTGTAGTGCTTATGTTTTTTTTTAACATTTATTTTATTTTATGTGCATTAGTTTTTTTGTCTGCATACATGTCTGTGTAAGGGTATGAGATTTTCGGAGTTACAGTTGTAAGCTTCCATCTGGGTGCTGGGAATTGAACCCGGATCCTTTGGAAGAGCAGTCAGCGCTCTTAATCACTGAGCCATCTCTCCAGCCCTGCACTTATGATTTTTAGTGGTTGAATTTTCTGGCCATTTGTTTATCATACTGATTAAAATATAACCGAGTTATGGATCATGTTTGTCTTATTCCTTTTATTTTTTAGTGCGTAGTTTGGCCCTTGATACGATATTATGGGTGGATGCAAAGCTAGATGAGTATATGGATAGATGGATGGATGGATGGACAGGCAGACAGATGCATGCAGATGAATAGATACATAAGAAGGCAGGTGGGTCAGTATGATGGATGATGACTAATGGGATGAGAGGAAGCTGGCGTTCTGCACATATTTTCTGGCAAAATGGATGCATGGACTTATCGGAAGAATGGAAGCTAGGACTGAGGAAGGAGAGCCTCGATGGCGCAGTAAGCATTTCGGTTCTACTCCTGCAGGGGACGCTGCAGAGCCACGCCCACTGGCCAGTTGCGCAAAGGCGAAGCTGGAGACCGCAGCGTGCGCAGCCGCAGCTGGGCAGACACTGCGGTTTTCGGGGAGCGTCCTGCGCAGTCCCGCACTGCGGCACTCACTCACTGCACTCAGCCTGCTAGGCAAGTCACCTCGGCTCTGCGCTCTTGGCCGCTTCCAAGACCTCCAGTCTTCTTTAACCGGATAAACCCAGGAGCCGGGAAGCTAGGGTGCAGGCGTGATCCTCCCACCCTTGAGAGCTATGGACCTCCTGGAGTACTGGAAAAGAGATCGTTGGTAGGCTGCGACCTCCGCCTTGCAGGGTCGGTGGGCTACAGTTGAGCTTACGCCCAGCCTTTGGGGAGGGAACCGGTAGGAGAGAAAGACCAGGGGACGCAGTACTAGTGTCCGGGCGGAGGTGGAGGGTTGGGGGCTGAACCCAGGTGAGGTTCATGAGGCATGCGAAGCCTCTTGTCCTTTCTTACACAGGGTTCAGCCTTGCTTTGAACCCTTTCCCAAGGGCTGTTTCCCAGATGGGCCTTTGCCGCAAGGCCCTCCTGACACCAAGGATGACAACGCAGGTTCTGCGGCAGCCAACACCCCTCCCCCCACTCTCCGCACTCACTGGTGGGTGCCACCGTCCAGGAAGCAAGTATCCCGGTAAGTGCTGCGGGTGCACCTTGAAGCCTGAGTGCCACCTAATTTTAGCCTTCCTATGGGCACCAGCAGAGGGGTAGTGTGGAGTTCACCCAGGTTCAGAGGTCAGCCTAGCAAAGACCCTGTGCAGGAAAGCTTGGGAGTCTGGACTCAGGCCATAAAGACCTCAGGTCCTTTGTGAGCTAGTTCCTTCATTCCCAGGTAGGGAAATTGCAAAGGCAGATCTGGCTGCTTGTCTTATTTTGAACCCTAGTGCCTGGCTGTAATGGAAGCTATGCCCTGTGGTGTGAACGAAACATATTTTTCATTTTGAACGTAAGTTGGTCTTCTAGTGGGGGCAGGTAGATTTCATACGGCTGAGGTCTTTTAAGCCAGCGGTTAGACAGTTAGCCAGCATTTTTCCATTTGAGGTTCTTTGGCAGGAGACGGGATAAAAAACCTTTTGGAGTCGCTGCCGTTTATCAGAGCTTGGAGGAACGATCTGCAAAGTGCTCTCTGACAGGTGATTTGTTGTTAGCATCTTTCTTTGTTCAGGAGAAAGTGCTGCGTCATTAGTTATCCAGCCTCGGGTTGTATCTGTTGTATTTGGCTGTCGCACCAGGTTCTCTGCCTAGGACAGATTTGGCCAAGTGACATTTAGATGCTGATTTAAATGCTTCTTGTTTATTGCAGAATTGACAGCCTGGTGCAGAGGGAACATGAGGGGTGTCTCTGTCCTGCTAGGAAGCAGCTGGACCACAGCGCTCCCAAGGTAGGATCTGAACTTAAGATGGCTGCCCTCCGGGAAGGGGAAGGAGAAGGGGAAGAGGGGCGGGGCTGGAAAGATGGCTCAGTAATTAAGAGCACTGAGCTGTTCCAGAGATCCTGAGTTCAATTCCCAGCAACCACATGGTGGCTCACAACCATCTGAAAAGGGATCTGACACCTATTCTGGTGTGTCTGAAGACAACTACAGTGTACTCATATACAACCAATAAATATTCTTACAAAAAAAGAAAAGATGGCTGCCCTCAAGGGATGCTCACAGGTTCCCAGGAATGGGATAGACTGGGAAGTAAATGGACAGAAGATGAAGGTGGCTGCATCCCTTTCCCCCAGGTTTTTTTTTTGTTTGTTTGTTTGTTTTTTGTTTTTTGTTTTTCGAGACAGGGTTTCTCTGTGTAGCCTTGGGGCTGTCCTGGAACTCACTTTGTAGACCAGGCTGGCCTCGAACTCAGAAATCCACCTGCCTCTGCCTCCCAAGTGCTGGAATTAAAGGCATGCGCCACCACGCCCAGCTCCTGTCCCCCAGTTTTATTCTCCCTTGGGCCACTGATATACATCTAATTTCTGTTGTGCCTGCTTCAGTTCTGAGTCCTCTGCAATGCTTCTTGCTTTGGTGGGTTAGCAGCAGAAGGTCTGAATCAGACACGGGACAGTGCTGCGTATCTACTTGGACCCAGGTCTGTCTTGATTGGGGTTTCCCTTGCTGCAATGAAACACCATGACCAAAGCAGCTTGGGGAGGAAAGGGTTTATTTGGCTTAGACTTCCACATCACTGTTCATCATCAAAGAAAGCCAGGACAAAAACCCAGACATGGCCAGGAACCTGGAGGCAGGAGCTGATGCAGAGCCCATGCAGGGGTGCTATGTACTGCCTGGTTCCCTGGTTCTTACTCAGCCTGCTTTCTTATATAACCCAGGATTACCAGCCCCAGGGCTGGCCCCACCCACAATGGGCTGAGCCCTCCCACATCAATCACTAATTTAAAAATTGCCCTACAGGCTTGCCTACAGCCCAGTCTTATAGAGGCATTTTCTCAGCTGAGGTTCCCTCCTTTCAGATAACTCTAGTCTGTGTCAAGTTGAAACTGACTGCTCTAAACTTCTGCATTTGACAACAGGCCCTCCACCTTCTCTGGCCCTGCTTTCGTAAGTGATCAGGGATACCCATGCCCTGACCATTGGTAGTGCAGGCAGAGGAAATGTGGAAAGAACTGTCCCGTGCTTGGAAGGTCCACACCCATGCCTTTCAATGCTGGGAGCTTTCCCACACTGTGGTTTCTTAACTCAGCATACATTTGGCATCCATCCATTCCTGTTGGGCACTATTTATATTGGTGGTATGATTGGTGGTGACTGCCCTGCCGTAGGCCAAACACAATGTTCTTTTTAGCAGTTAAAGCCAACAATGGTTTCATCCTAGAAGTAAGAGCCAACAGTTTTGGGGATGCATACTGACTGGTAACGTCTGTGCCAACCCTTTGCCCCATAACCACCATGCCCTGCTGTAAGCAGTGGCAAGCTAGGTACTCATCAGATTTCAACTGCTTTGCAGGTGACTCCACTGTAGATAGAGGCATCCTGGGAGTTGCCATGTCAGGAACATTCTAGACCCACCTGTACTTGAGGTCAGATCTCTTGTCCAGTCCATTCTTTGGAGCATTGGTCCCTTGCATCCAATACAGCACTATGCATGTTGCCACGGGCTTTCAGCGATGATACAAGAGCCGACTGGACATGGGACTCCTGCCCTGTCACTCTCTGAGTCTCTGAGTCAAAGGATAGACTCAGAACTTCATTTTCAGCATTTGAAAAATAAAAGTATAGGTAGATGTGGTGGTGCACACCTTTAATGTCAGCATTTGGGAGACAGAGATCTCTGTGAGTTTGAGGCCAGCCTGGTCTACAGAGTGAGTTCCAGGACAGTCAGGGCTACACAGAGAAACCCTGTCTCAAAAAAAAATGAAAAATCAAAAAACAAAAAAAAAAAAAACAAACAAGAAAGAAAGAAAAGAAAAGAAAGGAGGGGGCTGGAGAGATGGCTCAGTGGTTAAGAGCACTGACTGCTTTTCCAGAGGTCCTGAGTTCAAATCCCAGCAACCACATAGTGGCTCACGACCATCTGTAATGAGATCTGATGCCCTCTTCTGGTGTGTCTGAAGATAGCGTATTCACATATATAAAGTAAATAAATCTTTAAAGAAAAAAAAAAGGAGAACTAAAGCAATGACAGGCAGAGATAACTTGTGTTCCACTTGAGCTAATGTGCCTGTCCCAACCCCTTATGCCTCCCAGTAGCCGTGCTCAGGGGATCTTCTTTGGTTATCCTTGGCCATGAGGCTTTATGGGGCCTTTGTAGGAAAGAAGAACCATGGCAGGGGGGCTATGCTTAGCTAGGCTTTCCCCGGACTCAACCCTGCAGGCCTCCAGTGTCTGCATCTCTTCTTGGCCTCATGTCTGTTTTGCGTCTGCACCTGCATTTAGAAGCCGACCATGGGCTGCGTGTGCTCTGGCCATACATGATGCAGGGAGAGGAGTTGCTGAAGGCCGTTTCCCGTGTTTGAAGGGTCCACTCCTCCCTCTCAAATGCTGGCGCTTTCACACACTCCTGTCAACACTTCAGCCTCCACACAGGACGTGGATGGCTGTGTGAGAGTCATCTCGGTTTAGTTCTGCTTTGTTTTGTTGGTTTATTTTGAGACAGGGTCTCACTATGTGGGTCTGGGCTGGCCTGCCTCTGTCTCCCAAGGGCTAAGATTAAAAGAGACATGTGCTGGGGCTGGAGAGATGGCTCAGCAGTTAAAAGCACTGGCTGCCCTTCCAGAGGGTCCTAAATTCAATAATTTCCAGCAACCACATGGTGGCGCATGATTATTTATAAGGGGATCTGATGCCCTCTTCTGGCGTTTGGGTGTACATGCAGCAGAGCACTCATACTTTTTTTTTTTTTTTCTTTTTTTTTTGTTTTTTTTTTGTTTTTTTTTTTAAATATTTTTATTACATATTTTCCTCAATTACATTTCCAATGCTATCCCAAAAGTCCCCCATAGCGCCCCCCACTTCCCTACCCACCCAATGAATACATTTATATTTTGGCTTGGGCTTTCTCAGTGTGGCTCTCTGCTATCAGAGACCAAGGTTTTGACACTTTCGCATCTAGGAAGGCCAAGGTGAATTGCACATAATGAGTGACACGTACTCACCACTACAAGGTTTTTATAAAGAAGTTATCTTTCTGTGTTTCTTTTCTTGAAACAGACTCTCTTTGGAGTCCTCTTACTTGCTTTGTGGCCCAGACTGGCCTTGAACTCACAGAGAGTCTCCTGCCTCTGCCTCTAGAGTGGCTGGGATTAAAACCACCACTCCAGCCGGGCGTGGTGGCGCACACCTTTAATCCCAGCACTCGGGAGGCAGAGGCAGGCGGATTTCTGAGTTCGAGGCCAGCCTGGTCTACAAAGTGAGTGCCAGGACAGCCAGGGCTACACAGAGAAACCCTGTCTCGAAAAAAAACCAAAAAAAAAAAAAAAAAAAAAACCAAAAAAAACCAAAAAAAACCCAAAAAACCACCACTCCAGACAGAAGCGATCTTTTGGAGTTGGTGTATGTGCCCGAGTGGGCCTTTGAAGAAATTTGTTTCAATGAACAAAGGAGACTTTTTTTGTTTTGTTTTGTTTTTTTGTTTTGCATGAGGTTGACATGCAGGCCACTAATGACGGTATATAGCGAAGGCTGCTGGATGTTGGGACCTTGGTGGGAGGAGCCCTGAGAGGAAGCCCCTGAGCGCTGTCTCTGCCACTTATATGACTGCTCAGTTGTCCTGTGGGGAGCTGTTTTAGACTCATAGGTCTGCATGCATGTTCACTTTCTGTCCATCATTAATTAGGAGCGTACTCCCCAACATCAGTGTGGAGCGACCAGAGAGCATGACCGTCTCGCAGTGATCGCCTGCAGGGGCCTTAGCCAGGTGAGCTACTGCCAGACCGCTGGGTCAGAATATGCAATCTGGAATGAAAATTCTAAGCTACTGGCCTTGCCTGATTTTCTGCCCTAGGCGATGGTGTTGGTACCCAGGAAGAGCAAGGTTGCTGGCATGCAACATGCCTGCAGCCCTTAATGCTGTTGGCTCACCAGCACGGAGCACCTTTTTACCTTGGTAGGTATGCAGAGGGAAGGGCCTTGACTCTGGAGACTTGGGGACCAAAGTTAGAGACTCGCTAGGTCTGTCCCTCCCTTTAGAGCCACAGAATGCCACGTGGCACTGAGGTTCTTGCTCTCACAAATAAGCACTCGGGAAACCAGCAGTGTTAAACACGCAGGTTGTCTCTTCAAAGGGAGAGGCATATATCCTGTTTTCCTCCCAGAAAGCTGGGAGCGGAGGTGTTTAATATCCTGGCGAACTTTGTGCTATCTGTATGACCAAGACCATGTCAGAGCCTCCCCTAGAACCTTAAGGTATCATCTATAATGGGTCAGCTAGGTGGGGGTGGGGGGCATGCCTTTACTTCCAGTATTCTGGTGGCAAAGGCAGTTGGATCTCTGCATTCTTCCCCTAAACCCTTAAGATGTCATATGTAATCAGTCACCTGGGTGGTGGTGGTGCATGCCTTTATTTCCAGGACTTGGGTGGCAAAGGTGGGTGGATCTCTGAGTTCGAGGCCAGCCTGGTCTACAGAGTGAGTCCAGGTCAGCCAGGACTACACAGAGAAACCTTCTGTCTCAAACAAAACAAAACAAAAAATAAATAATTTTTTAAAAAGATGTCACGTGTAGTCAATTATCTTTATGGAAAATGTCATGACTTAAGCTTTATTATGTTAAACTACCTGGTATCAGACTCTTGAAGTTTGAACCAACACTTAGCCGGGCGATGGTGGCGCACGCCTTTAATCCCAGCACTTGGGAGGCAGAGACAGGTGAATCTTTGAGTTAGAGGCTAGCCTGGTCTACCGAGTGAGTCCAGGACAGCCAGGATTACACAGAGAAACCCTGTCTCAAACATAGAATTAAATAAACTAAAGTAATAAAAACATTTGAATCAACACTGGCTACTGAGTCATGTTGAACCAGATGGCCTTTTTTACCTTACTTGGATTACCACCCTGGCTGTTCGATGTACCTGCAAGGAACCCCACAATGGCGACCAGCATGAGGGTCTCCAGTCTTGGAGTGGGTAAGAGAATTTTTCTCTAGTCACCCAGGAGCGGTGCGTGCTCACACCCAGGAGGTCACAGGTAAGTGGGAAGATAGAATATGCCTGGGTTCTTCCCAGTCCTGAAACAAAGCATTTTTTTTTTTTTCCAATTACTGAGCTGTTGGTTAAGATCCAGAGGAGGGAAATAGAGCAACAGAGCTGCAGCTCTGCACAAGTGTCAGTCAGATTCAGTCCCTTGGCTTCCGGAACAAGAAATGATTGATGTTGAAAATTGGAAATGCAGCCAGGTGGTGGTGACGGTCTATAGACAGGACTACCAGGGCTAAAAACCAGGGTCAATTGGACCCCTGAGAAAGATGAGATAAAATGCGTGCCGATTATTTTGCTAGGTGAAGTTCACGTATTGTCCTGTGTGGCGCGCAGTCTCTCTCAGGAGGGAGGATCATTAAAGAAGGTTTTGTTTTCTCTGTAGGTTGCCGTGGACTCCGCTGCTGGCGCTCTGCAGAAGCCACCTGGAGGATGACCAGCCAGGATTGTTCAGGGCTTTCATTGTCTTGGTCACATTGCTTCATTGTCTTTGTCTGTCCAACCGTCTGTCTAATCAGCCTTAGCAAAATAAGCTATTTTATCTTGTCCTTTCGATTAAAAAAACAAAAAACAGACTTCAAGCCGTTTTGGCACCCAGAGACCAAACCCCACCCAGATTCTTTATATTTATGATTACTAAAACTTCATGTCTTAAATTTATATCTTTGTAAAACAGAAAAAAAAATTTAAATAGCAATGTGATCAAACTTGGATTTTAAAAAAAGAATAGGGGCAAATTGGAACCAAGAAGGAATATTTCTTATGGATAATATGGTGGCCAAGGACTGAAAAACAGAAGTGTAGTCGATAGGAGTTAGATTATTTGAAAGTTTTCACCTAAGGTTATTTTTGGTACAGCCTGAGAATAGGTGGGATGTAGTAAGAACTAGAACTGTCCAGATAGTTCTTCTTCATGGAAATGCTATTCTTCGATACTGTTCACATGTTTGTTTTGCTTGCAGTGTCAACCGGACATGTTCTTTCACGCTCTCGTGGGACAACCCAGTTGTTTCCCACTTCGGGATGTCCTGTGATGGTTCCTCAGGTATTTGTAATCTTCTGTCAACCTGATAGGGGAGTCTTCTTTCTTCTTCTTCCTCCTCCTCCTCCTCCTCCTTCTTCTTCTTCTCCTTCTTCTTCTTCCTTCTCCTTCTCCTCCTTCTCCTCCTCCTCCTCCTCCTTCTTCTCCTCCTACTTCTCCTTCTTCTTCTTTTTAAAGATTTTATTTGTTAGTATATGTAAGTACACTGTAGCTGTCTTCAGACACACCAGGAGAGGTTATCAGATCTTATTACAGATGGTTGTGGGCCACCATATGGTTGCTAGGAATTAACTCAGGACCTCTGGAAGAGCAGTCAGTGCTCTTAACTGCTGAGCCACCTCTCCAGCCCTTATCTTTAATTTCTAATAACTAATGATGTTGCATATATTTCCCCTTACCATTCCTCTCTTATGTGGCAAATGTTTGTTCAAAGCCATTGTACAATTTTTACTGCTGGTAGTGGTTTTCTTATTTTTGAGGGCTTTGTTTTATTTTAGTAGTTTTTTTTAATGTAGCAAGATAACATAATATCACCATTTTAGCCATTTACCTAAGCAAGCCTCAAACTTGCCATGCTGGTCTTGAACTCATAATCTTCCTGCCCCAGCCTAAGTGCTGGGCTATAGGGACGTGCCACCATTGGCTCTGTTTTGTTTGTACATTTGCTTTTTCTTAAAAAAAAAGATTTATTTATTTATTTATTTATTTATTTATTTATTATCTGTAAGTACACTGTAGCTGTCTTCAGACACCCCAGAAATGGACATCAGATCCCATTATAGATGGTTGTGAGCCACCATGTGGTTGCTGGGATTTGAACTCCGGACCTTCAGAAGAGCAGTCAGTGCTCTTAATCGCTGAGCCATCTCTCTAGTCCCCAGGAGAGTCTTCTTGAACTCAAAATTCAAATTGCCCTAAAATGTAAAGATCCCAAATCTTACATAAATAGCATTAGGTTTAAATCTTTCAAAGTTAATGTGAATTAAGTAGGGTTTGCTTGTGGTTTAGTTTTGTGCCTGCCCTTGGTCTGACGTAAAGGAGCAGACAGGGGAAGAAGTTAGGGGAGGCTCAAGAGCCCTGCCTTCTGTTCAAGGCTCATGTTACACAGTATTCCAAGTTTCTAGTGCATATTCGTAGTGAGAGGTTCTCACATCAGTGTGACATCTACAGCTAGAGCGCTCTGTGTCTGGGGCCTTGTCTTCTGTCCAGTGTGTAGAGACCTGTGCTCTGTGTACACTGCAGGCATGTATTATGCCTCTCCCTAATTGGACAGCAGCAGAATACAGCCCCAAGCATGGCATAGGGTCCTGGGGGCTCCACTATTCTGTCATATCTTCAACTTGACTTTGTCAGATAGCTCTTTACACATTTCTTTCTTTTTTTTTTTTAAAGATTTATTTATTTATTATATGTAAGTACACTGTAGCTGTCTTCAGACACACCAGAAGAGGGCATCAGATCTCATTTCGGGTGATTGTGAGCCACCATGTGGTTGCTGGGATTTGAACTCTGGACCTTTGGAAGAGCAGTCGGGTGCTCTTACCCACTGAGCCATCTCACCAGCCCCACACACTTCTTTCTAGGACTCCCATTACAACTAAAAACTGATAATGGACTTGCTGACACTGGCAAATGCTTAAAATTTTTTTGAAGTTTATGGAATATTAATCATGTTACTGAACTCCCTTACGGTTGACAGTGTCAAACTATTGTAAAACAACACAATCCAATACTCAAATTACAAATTTGAATTCCAACATCTTACGTTTAGCTAGGCTAACTTTAAATTTTTTCACTTTAGAGCCGAGCAGTGGCGGCACATGCCTTTAGTCCCAGCACTTGAGAGGCAGAGGCAGGCAGATTTATGAGTTCGAGGCCAGCCTAGTCTGCAGAGTGAGTTCCAGGACAGCCAGCAACCCTGTCTTGAAAAAAAAAAAAAAAGTAATTAATTAAATTTTTTTTCACTTTAAAAGATAGTGCTTTTTCTGCTTCCAAAAGCATTTTGCCCAAAGGAGACACTACCTAAAGTATATATTTAAAACAAAACAAAACAAAAAAACACAAAAAGCAAAAAACCTAACAACTAATCAATGGAAAATGCCCGGTGTCCTGCCATCGAGGCGAGGTTATGCTTATGTCTTGCAGAAAATTAGATGAAGTCCCAGATGGCTCCTGCTGTGACGTTTCGGACAAGGACTGCATCCCAGAGACCACCAGACAAGCAAGGGGTTGAAGCTAGACAACAAACCCATCAAGAGGAGACGTCCCAAGAGGACAAGGAAGCCAATAACGTGGAGAGACTAACTGGTCAAGCCAAGACTTTGGGGAAGCAAGAAGGACCTGATACTGCTGACCCCAATATGATGCTGTTATGTTTACTGACTGTATTTCATGTTGATTCTCAGCCTGTCAGTGCAGAATCCAAATGCCTTTTGTCAAGAGGGATAAAGGGCGCACCTGTAATAGGACACAGTATAATATTGTATTGCTGTGCTAATCATTGTGTTTATTCTTTGGGACCAGCTGTCCAGACAAAAGAAGAGTATCCAAACATTTAGACACATGAATGGGTGGCAGTTTGGTTAGACTGAGTCGTTCAAATGTAATAATACAGATTTTAGCTTAATGCAGAACTCTTTAGAAAGCTCAGATGAAGGAAATTATAGTTGTATGGAAATGAAAAAGTGATGTATTGCTTGCTAAGATTCAGCCAACACCAGCTACTAAGTAGGGTTGAGTGAGACTGCCTTCTTGCCTCCAGGAGAATCATTACATTAGCCTGCTGGCCTTGGTGGAGGAAGTATGCCACTGAGGGAGGGGAGGGCCTTGAGAGTTTAAAAGCCTCGCCCTGCTTCCAGTGTAGTCTCTGCTCTAAGCTTGACCTTCAAGGTGTGACTGCTCAGTTTCATGCCCCTGCCACCACACCTGCTGTGTGCTTCATGCCTTACCGCTGTAATGGACTCACCTCTCTTCTGGAACCACAAAATAAACACTGTCTTCCTTAAGTTGCCTTCGGTCACTTGTTTTATCACGACAGAGAAGTACCTAAGACAGGCGGTGAAAGGCTGTTGTCAGAGAGCACAGTGCAGATTTCCGAAGTCAGCACTCAGTAAGGGACAGTTCTTCCTAACTCAGCCCTTTGTTTAGTCACTGAATGAGTCTCATCCCTGGCCCAGCCTCTCCTGTCTCCCAGTTGCTCTTAGCTTCTTGCACCCTGTCTGACTCTCGGCTAAGCAAGGGATATGGATGAGACTCCCATTTCTCTTTCACCAAACCATTCCCTCCTCCCTCCCCTTGTGCAATAAACTTCCATGGGCACCCCAGCCCCCAGCCACTGTGTCTAGTCCTGAATGTGTTCTTTCCCTGTGTCCTCCACAGGTCAGCTAGCTCAGCAATGTCACCTCCTCCAGGAAGAGCACTCTCTCTGCCCCTCCCTTGCCAGTTAATACAGGCAGTTCTAGGACTTAGCCAAGCAAACAAACCAAAGAACAGACAGATCTCTCTTTCCTAGGACTGACCTTGCAGAGGACAGGGCAGAAGATTGACCAAAGAACTTTCACAGTGTGCTGGAGTAGGACAAGGAGAAAGTTACAGAGCAGGAAAGCAGGCTAGGAAGTCCAGAAGAGTCCCATTTTGTGCTCAGTAGACCAAAAGTCACCTAGGTGATGGGACATGCGTAAGTGGGGCGCTTACCTCTGGTATCACTCCAGCCCAAGTTTCGTCACAGCGTTGACCATGTTGGAGAGGAGCTCTCTTCATGGATACCAGACCCAGTGATCTGGGAAGGCCACAGTGTCTGAGGCCTTAGGAGCCATTCCTGGTTGTAAATGTCTGCCAGCCATTAAGGTAAAGCAGGCAGCTGGGTCTGGCCAGGGTTTGCAGCAAGCACCAGGTTGGGTATATCTGTAGCACCCCAGCTTCACACCAGCCAGCTGCACTTCTCCTTTACCCTGACTATAGCTCAGTGAACTAAGAAAGCACAGTCACCCAAGGGCAGCCATGGATAGGCCTAAGCCATGACCTTGGTTCAAGATCAATGGTTGTGTCGAGCAGGACTGGAGATTCCTTTTTGGGGAGCGTTCTAGTGAGTGATGGATTGCAGGAAGAGAAACATGAAAAGGGAGAGAGAAACTCAGTCTCAGTAGCTGCACCTAGGAGTGCAGAGCACTGAGCTCTTGGTTCCGGGTAAGAGAATGGTGCCTCAGAGTCCTACAGGCAGAAGATGACTGTCCAGTTTCTAAATCACATGTATGTAGTAATGTATTAGAGTTAGCTCACCACATAAGGCTGTCGTTTCAGGGGCTTGAAAGATGGCTCAGTGGTTAAGAGCCACAAGTGTGTGGCTGTTGCTTAGGACCTGGTTTGCTTTCTAGCAGCCACATGGCGACTCTTGCCTGTAACTCCAGTCCTAGGGGATCCAATGACCTCTTCTGACCTTTAACGGCACCAGGTATGTATGAAGCACACACATACATGCAGGCAAAACACTCATTCACAATCAATCATTAAGTGAATAAGTAAGTAAATTAATTAATTAATTAATTAATTAATAAGCCAGGTAGCAGTGGTGCATGCCTTTAATCCCAGCACTTGGGAGGCAGAGGCAGGCAGATTTCTGAGTTCAAGGCTAACCTGGTCTACAGATTTGAGTTCCAAGACAGCCAGGGCTATACAGAGACACCCTGTCTCAAAAAAACAAAAACAAAAAACCAAAAAAACCAACAACAAAAAAATAAAAATAAATAGATAAATCATTACAAAAAATTATCATTTCAACCCACAATGCCCTAGTGTGGGCAATAGCCACAAGGCCCAGGAGTGCAGTCTACTGTGATTTATTATAAAGTGTGGTCATGTGATCCAGATTTCATTTGGCGACAATGAGTCTCTGTTCATTACTCCCAGACATGCCAGCAGAGTGCCTACCACGGGGAGGGTGTCCATTAGCACATAAGGGTGAGGAGTAAGGCTGTTGGTGACCTTTGGCAGTGTGTAACAGGGATAGCTCATGCAGTCCTCTGTGCCTCTGTGTTGTCACCTACCACATCTCTAGGGTTCTTGGTCCAGCTTTCATCTAGGAGCCATCTAGTGAAAGCACACTGGCCTGTCAAGTTTTAATGGAGTCACTTAGTTGCTGTGGGGCCTGGGGCATCTTCTTTTGCCTCTCTGAACCTCAGTTTTCAGCTATGTACCGTTGACCACAAATTAGCGCTTACCTTAAGTAGTAAGGACTGAATGGGATGATGTGTGTTAAATACTCAGTACCTCGTGCAGAGTACTCAATAAATGCCAGCTATTTTTGTCCAGTGAGCATGTATAGAGATGATTAATAGCTAAAATGAATACAAAATGACACCACAATAGCCTCCTCTGTTAAGGTGATGTCACATCCCTTCTGGTCTGCCGATCTGCCGACATCTCAGTGAGAAGCTGCTAGTCATTGCTGATAATAGATTGAACCTGCACTAGACGCCATACATGGTATTAGCCGATGCATGTAATCACCTCATTTAATCCCCACAACCCAGTGAGGTAGATTTAATTGACACCTTTTTACCCAGGAAGCCAAGGTGTAGAGAAACAGAGAGACCCACTTCATGCCCAGTGAGTGGCTGAGGCAGCACTTGCTTTTTCAGTATGTGCAGTACGGAGACCTGTTCATAAGACACAGGGCACACCTGCCCATTGGGTACTGGGTTTCTATGGGACACTTCACTGGCCTTTCCAGCTGCTCAGATAACTGCCCTGGTGTCTCCCAGGCTCTCTGATGTAATCCCCATCTGAACTAACAACTGTGCTGGTTGAACTTGTGGACCAGACATGTCCAGGGATAATAGCCTTATTTCAGCTGGTGCCTGAGCAGCAGGTGTCCTGGAGTTATCCCAGGGCTCTAAAGACCGAAGAAATTCCAAAAGAATGTTATCAAGGTGGCTCAAGAAGGACCGCAATCCTACCAGGAAGATGTGGCCTGGTACCAGAAACCCTTGTGAGGCTGCTCTTGGGAGACTCTATGGTAGAATCCAGTCAGGAGAATAGAATGGGAGCCTTAATGAATGGTCTTTTGACCAATCCTTCCCCGACCAATAGAGACCTTGGTTCCAATAGAGGACCAGTAGTGGATGTGGTTGCATATGTGTTTAATCCCAACACTCAGAACTCAGCCCTCAGAGGCAGGTGGATCTCTTTGAGTTACAGACTAGCAAAGGCTATGTAGAGACCATCCTCCACAAACAAAAACCAAACAAATAAGACACCAGTTTCTAGATTGAGAACAGAGTTAAGTTGGTGGATAAGAAAACCTCTATCTAGCCAGACATGATGGTACACGCCTTTAATCACAGCATTCTAGAAACTGGGAGGCAGATCTCTGTGAGTTTCAGGACAGCCTATCTACATAATGAGTTCCAGGCCACCCAAGTCCACACGTATATGAAGTTCTGTTGGTTCACCGCGTTCTGGGCCTGGCATGGAGCTCCAAACAGAGCAAATGGGGATCCTTAAGGAGCTGTGCTGTTGGGCTGGGTTATTGCTTATTGCTCAGTGGAAGAGCATTTGGCCTTAGGTTCAAGCCCCAGGGTCACACACAAACACAAGTTGACAAATTAATGAAACTGTGCCCCTGAAAGAAACAACGTGAGCCTCGCACTCCATTTAAAACTGTCCCGGGAGTCACATTAAAAAAGTGTGGGGAAACAAAAGAAAAATATTTTAAAAAGGCAATTTAGCTGACCGTATGAAAATGGTCATTTTAGTGCATAATCAACATTAAGACTTTTTGAGGTGAGTCAGATATGGTAGTGCACACCTGAAATTCCCGCACTTGGGAAGCAGAGGCAGGAAGATTGCCACAGGGAAGACCAGCTGGGACTATGGTGAGAGAAAACTATTGTTTTTCAATGAGGTGTTTATTTTCAGATGGCCTTACTCTGCAGCTTGCACTGGCCTTACGACTGAAATCCTTCTGCCTTAGCCTGGCTTAATGACAATTCCCCCAAACGCCCTTGAAATTTGGTATGTATTTTACAGCACATCTCAATTTCTTTTTCTTTTTACTTTCTTTCTTTCTTTTTTACTTTTTAAAGAATTTTAAAAGTGTATTATGTGTGTGTGCTTCTGTGCGTTTATGTGCCCTATGTACATGTCGGTGTCTGAGGATGCCAGATGACTGGGGGGAGTGGGCCAAATGGATCACCAGAACTGAAATTACAGGTGATTGTGAGCCACCTAGTGTGGCTCTTGGGAGCTGATTTTGTTGTTTGTTTGTTTTTATAGCATTAAGTACATGTAACTGCAGAGCCAGCTCTCCAGCACCACCCCCCAATTTAAACTACATATGTTTAAAATGCCCACTGGCCACATGTGGCCACCTTATCAGACATGATGATCTAGAGGATAAGAACTATGGAAAAAACAGTGTTTGGGGATGCTTGCTTTGCAGGAGGCTGCATCTCGTAGGGGCTCGCAGAAGCTGCTGTTCACAGGGCTCCCCATTCTCCTGTATCCCTTCACTTCTGTCTTGGCATCGAGGAACCAGCTACATATCAGGTTTTTCCGATAGAATCATGCATCTTATTTCAGGACCTTCTGTAGACAGCCCCCTGTGATGGTTTGTATATGCTCGGCCCAGGGACTAGTCCGATTAGAAGGTGTGGCCTTGTTGGAGTTGGTGTGTCACTATGGGTGTGGGTTATAAGACCCTCATCCTAGCTGCCTGGAAGTCAGTATTCTGCCTGCAGCCTTCAGATGAAGATGTAGAACTGTGAGTTCCTCCTGCACCATGCCTGCCTGGAAGCGGCCATGTTCCCACCTTGATGATAATGGACTGAATCTCTGAACCTGTATGTCAGCCCCAGTTATATGTTTTCCTTATTAGAGTTGCCTTGGTCGTGGTGTCTGTTCACAGCAGTAAAACCCTAAGACGGCCCCCCTCCCCTCTCCAGCACATGCTTCATACTGGAGCTAACTTCAGTAAGCCAGAGTTTGTCCCCTCAGACAGTCACTAGTCACTTACTGAACACCTCCAAATGCCACCTACTATGAGCTAAGCACAGGGAGAACACATCAGTGTTAGCATATACACAGTCATCCCTCCTCAATATGCATTGGGTTGGATCTAAGACCTCAGATGATACCAAAAAACACAGTGCTTACCTCCTTTCGTAAAGTGATGCAGTATCCTACATAACTGTGCTGTGGTAGTTTGAATAAAAATGTCAGAGGCTCATACGTTCGGTCATCAGGGAGTGGCGCTACCTGAGAGGTGTTATGGTTTGTACATACTTGGCCCAGGGAGTGGCACTATTTGGAGGTGTGGCCTTGTTGGAGTAGGTGTGTCACTGTGGGCATGGGCTTTAAATACCCTAGTCATAGCTACCTGGAAGTCAGTTCTTCCACTAGCAGCCTTCAGATGAAGATGTAGAACTCTCAGCTCCTCCTGCACCGTGCCTGCCTGGATGCTGCCATGTTCGCACTCTGACCACAATGGACTGAACCTCTGAACCGGTAAGTCAGCGACAGTTAAATCTTGTCCTTATAAGAGTTGCCTTGGTCGTGGTGTCTGTTCACAGCAGTAAAACCCTAACAAAGACAGGAGGAATTAGGAGGTGCGGACTTATCAAAGGAAGAATGAGATTTGGGGTGAGCTTTGGGTTTCAAAAGCTCCAGCCAGGTCCAGTGACTTTCTCTTCCTGCTGCCTGCTGATCTGGATGTAGAACTCTCAGCGGCTTCTCCAGCACCATGTCTGCCTGTGTGCCACCACGCTCTCACCGTGATGAGAATGGACTAAACCTCGGAAACTGTAGTCAAGCCCCAGTCAAACACTTGGTCTTTTTGTTTTCTTTGTTTTTTTTTTTTTTTTTTTTGTTTGTTTGTTTGTTTAAATTGAAGCTGCCTGGGTCATGATGTCTCTTCCCAGTAAGATAGTAAGACTAAGACAATCACATAAGGGCATCCTCCTCTCAACTACTCATACCATGCAATGTAATGTAAACACTATGTATTGCAGGGAATAATGACAAGGAAAATGCTCTTTGTCTTCACACTAGGTATGCCTTAGTACTTCTTCTGTTGCCGTGGTAAAATACCTTGACAATGAGATATCTTGGGGGGTGTGGTGGTGGTGGTGGTTTGAACTACTTGTTGCTAAGCAAGATGACCTGAATTTAATTCCTGGAATCCACACTGTAGAAGAAGAGAACTGCTTCTGAAAGTTGCCTTCTGACCTTCACTTGCACTGTGTGTGTGTGTGTGTGTGTGTGTGTGTGTGTGTGTGTTGAAAACAAGTAAACATGGGCTGAAGAGATGGCTCAGCGGTTAAGAGCACTGACTGCTCTTCCAGAAGTCCTGAGTTCAATTCCTAGCTACCACATGGTGGCTCACAACCATCTGTAATGGGGATCCAATGCCCTCTTCTGGTGTGTTTGAAGACAGCAACAGTGTACTCACATACAATAAATAAATAAATAAATCTTAAAAAAAAAAAGAAAAGAAGTAAACATAAATTTTTTTTAACTACCTAGAGGGATGGTTTATCTTGGCTCATGGTTCAAGGGTACAACAGTTCATCATGGTGG